>NC_084550.2:48627500-48772500 GCF_033978685.3 Nerophis lumbriciformis | reverse complement strand
GCAAAAAAACATACGACTTAATCCTCTAAAGATAAAACATCTTCCCTTTCAAATATCCAACCTAAACACTATAATTATAATAAATTGTTACTATTATTAGTTCTAATTACTTAAAACAGTAATTTGACAAAGAGCAGTGAGTTGTAGCTATTACTATCTAGTCTACGTTTGAGTCTGTTTGTTATAAAACAAGTAAAACATAGTTTGTTGAAATTTTTTCGACCTAATTCTCCAAATATTCATTTTTTTTTTTAAACATGATTGGGACATTTTTCTTGAAAATACATTTAATTCTCTAAAGAGTAGAACTATTTTTTCCCGACAATATTTGACAAAATCCTCAAAAGATTGAAACTTTTTTCTTTGAAAATAAACAACTTAATCTTTTGAAAGATTGTGACATTTTCTTGTGACTACACGACTAATTCCCCCAAAAGATTGATACTATTTTCATGAAAATATAAGATTTAATCATCAAAAGATTACAATTTCTTACTCAAAATACAAGATTTCATCTTAGAAAGATGACAATATTACCCTAAAAAAATACAAGATTACAAATGTTACTACACAACTTTTTAATCCTAGAAGAATAATATTTTTTTCAAAAATGTATGACCTAATATTGGAAAAAAATTCTCCAAAGA
Source organism: Nerophis lumbriciformis (assembly GCF_033978685.3). Lineage (NCBI taxonomy): Eukaryota > Metazoa > Chordata > Actinopteri > Syngnathiformes > Syngnathidae > Nerophis > Nerophis lumbriciformis. Next base: position 48,771,853 of record NC_084550.2, on the reverse strand, counting down.
TAAATAATTTTCCCTTCAAAATATACAACTTCATCACTGTAATTATAATAAATTGTTACTATTATTAGCTATAATTCATTAAAACAGTAATTTGACAAAGAGCAGTGAGTTTGGGCTTCTACTATCTAGTCTTCTTTTGAGTCTGTGTGTTATAAAACGAGTAAAACATTGTTTGTTGAAATATTTGACCTAATTCTCCAAATATTCATTTAAAAAAATATATGATTGTGACATTTTTCTTAACACAATATTTAATTCTCTAAAGATTAGAACGATTTTTTCCTGAAAATATATGACAAAATCCTCAAAAGATTGCAACTTTTTTCTTTGAAAATGAACAACTTAATCTTTGAAAGATTGTGACATTTTTCTTATGACTATACGACTAAATCCCCCAAAAGGTTGATACTATTTTCTTGGAAATGTAAGACTTCATCATCAAAAGATCACAATTTCTTATTCAAAATACAAGACTTAATCTTAGAAAGAGGACAATATTTCCCTGAAAGAGACAAAATTACAAATTTCACTACACAGCTTTTTAATCCTAGAAGGATAATATTTTCCTCAAAAATATGTGACATAATATTGGGAAAAAAAATCCTCTAAAGATAAATAATTTTCTACCTATTTCTCCAAATATTCTTTTTTTTTTTTTTAATATGATTGTAATATTTTTCTTGAAAATCCATTAATTCTCTAAAGATTAGAACTATTTTTTCCTAAAAAAAAAATATGACAAAATCCTCAAAAGATTGCAACTTTTTTCTTTGAAAATAAACAACTTAATCTTTGAAGGACTGCGATGAGGTGGCAACTTGTCCAGGGTGTACCCGCCTTCCGCCCGATTGTAGCTGCGATAGGCTCCAGCGCCCCCCGCGACCCCAAAGGGAATAAGCGGTAGAAAATGGATGGATGGATGGATGGATCTTTGAAGGATTGTGACATTTTTCTTGTGACTATACGACTAAAAGATTGATACTATTTTCATGAAAATATAAGACTTAAGCATCAAAAGATTAAAATTTTTTACTCAAAATTACATTACCTAATCATGGAAAGATGACAATATTTTCTGAAAAAATATACGACTTAACCCCTCAAAAGATGAAAGATTTTCCCTTTGAAAATATGCAACTTAATCCTTAAAATTTCTCGAAAATCTCTAGCATAGTTTTTCAAAGATTACAACTTTTTTTTCAACAAATACTGTTTGTATCCTTGTAACTGTTTTAGGACTTATGTTTGCTTTTTCTCTGTGTGTGTTATAGTAGTTCCTGTCCTGTGCTCTTATTATGTAATGTCTACTTCCTCATGCCATGCACAGGCTTCAACACCTGCTGCCAGATTGACAACCGGGTGCAGGCCAATCAGTCTCCTTTTGGATCATTACCTCATGCTTCGTACATATGTTGGTTCTTTTACAAAATAAGTTACGTATCTTGTGCACTTGTGTTTACACTCGCCTTCTTTTGTTCTCCTCCTCTCCTTGAGAGAGTGTGTTTTCTGTTTATATTAAATAACATTATTTGTACTCACCATCTGCCTTAAGCAGCTCCTGACAAAATAGGACCTAACTCTAAAAATATTCAAAATGTTTTTCTCCAAAATATATAACCAAATATTCAAAAGATTGAAACTTTTTTTCCTCGAATATACACGATTTAATCCACAAAAACTGGGACATATTTCCAAATAATACACAACTTGATTATCAAAAGATAACATGTTTTTTTTCTTGAAATTATATTAATTAATCCTTGAAAACATTTTGGATTTTTCCAACAATATACGACTTGATTATCAAAACAATACACATATTTCCTTAAAAGAGTACCGTTTTTCCTTGAAAATATATAACTTTAGCCTTAAAATTTCTCAAAATTGTACAACAATCTTTCAAAATAAAAAATATTATATACAAATAGGATCTAATTTTCTAAATATTTAAAAAATGTTCTCAAAAATATTTGACTAATTCCTCGAAAGCAGTGAAGTTAATTATATTTATATAGCGCTTTTCTCCAAAAACTCAAAGCGGAGTTTTTGGAGTCCATAGTCCAACCCATTATCTGCATATTTAAGCTAGATTTAAACCAGTGTGGACTGGGAGCAGGTGGGTAAAGTGTCTTGCTCAAGGACACAATAGCAGTGACTAGGATAGTGGAAGCGGAGATCGAACCTGGAACCCTCAAGTTCTACCACGTCGCCCCAAAATGCCCCAACTTTTTTGGAGAAAATATGACTTTTTTAGTCCTTGAAAGATTGTGATATTTTACTTACTTAATTCTTTTTCTTTAATTTTTAGGACTTAATCCTCAAAAAAATATTTAGTTTTTCTTGAAAATGTATAATTTAGTCTCTGCGGAACCTTTTTTTTTTTTTTTTTTTTTTTTTTTTTCCATTTATTTATTTATTTCAGGCAATGACATAAAAAGAAAAGTACAAAGTTGACAACACATAATATAAATTAATATATTGCAAAAGGTAATGTATAGTATGTAATGCATGATTATCCAGTTTTGCCTGAGTCTTCCAAAGATTAAAACTTTTTCTCAACAATATTGAACTTATATTCCCATTTTTTATGTAAAATACATAACTAAATCCTTAAAAGATTGCAACTTTTTTCCCCAGAAATACACAACTTAAATTTTGTAGATTGTTAAAAGTTCTTGTAAAAACAAGACAAAATCCCCAAAAGTTTCTCCAAAATATACAATTTAATCCTCAAAAAGCTTTTATGTACTACAAAACCCAAAACCAGTGAAGTTGGCACTTTGTGTAAATGGTAAATAAAACAGAGTACAATGATTTGCAAATCCTTTTCAACTTATATTCAGTTGAATAGACTGCAAAGACAAGATATTTAATGTTCCAACTGAGAAACATGTTTTTTTTTGCAAATAATCATTAACTTAGAATTTAATGACAGCAACACATTGCAAAAAAGTTGGCACAGGGGCAATTTAACCACTGTGCTACATGGCCTTTCCTTTAAACAACACTCAGTAAACGTTTGGGAACTAAGGAGTACAATTTTTGAAGCTTTTCATGTGGAATTATTTCCCATTCTTGCTTGATGTACAGCTTAAGTTGTTCAACAGTCTGGGGTCTCCGTTGTCGTATTTTAGGCTTCATAATGTGCCACACATTTTCAAAGCGAGACAGGTCTGGACTACAGGCAGGCCAGTCTAGTACACGCACTCTTTTACTACGAAGCCACATTATTGTAATACGTGGCTTGGCATTGTCTTGCTGAAATAAGCAGGGGCGTCCATGAAAAAGACGTTGCTTGGATGGCAACATATGGACCGTAGACGGTGAAATCCATAAATTCCTTGCAATAGCTCGTTGAGAATGTTGTTCTTAAACTGTTCGACAATTTGCTCACACATTTGTTCACAAATTGGGGAGCCTCGCCCCATCCTTGTTTGTGAATGACTGAGCATTTCATGGAAGCTGCTTTTATACCCAATCATGGCACCCACCTGTTCCCAATTAACCGGTTCACCTGTGGGATATTCCAAATAAGTGTTTGATGAGCATTCCTCAACTTTCTCAATCTTTTTCGCCACTTGTGCCAGCTTTTTTGAAACATGTTGCAGGCATCAAATTCCAAATGAGCTAATATTTGCAAAAAATAACCAAGTTTACCAGTTGGAACATTAAATAACTTGTCTTTGCAGTCTATTCTGTCCTGAGCAAGACACTTCACCCTTGCTCCTGATGGGTGCTGGTTAGCGCCTTGCATGGCAGCTCCCTCCATCAGTGTGTGAATGTGTGTGTGAATGGGTAAATGTGGAAGTAGTGTCAAAGCGCTTTGAGTACCTTGAAGGTAGAAAAGCGCTATACAAGTACAACCCATATTCAATTGAATATAAGTTGAAAAGGATTTGCAAATCATCGTATTCTGTTTTTATTTACCATTTACACAATGTGCCAACTTCACTGGTTTTGGGTTTTGTATATACAGTACACAACTTCATTCTCCACTATTTTCTGGAAAACACACCACTTAATCGTCGAAAGATTAACATTGTTTCCTTAAAAAAGTATAATTAAATTGTCCCCCCAAAAATAAAAAAAATTCCCAACACCATAGGACCTAATGATCGAACTATTCCAAATTATTTTTTCAAAAATGTGACTTAATCCGCTTGAAAATACACAACCTAATCCTCCAAAAATCCGTTTTTTCCCCTCAACTACACTATATTGCCAAAAGTATTTGGCCACCTGCCTTTACTCACATATGAACTTGGAAGTGCCATCCCATGGAATTGTCCAAAATGTTTTGGTATCCTGGAGCATTCAAATTTCCTTTCACTGGAACTAAGGGGCCAAGCCCAACTCCTGAGAAACAACCCCACACCAAAATTCCTCCTCCACCAAATTTCACACTAGGCATTCTCCTGGCGACCTCCAAACCCAGACTCATCCATCAGATTGCTAGATGGAAAAGTGTGATTCATCACTCCAGAGAAGGCGTCTCCACTGCTCTGGAGTCCAGTGGCGACGTGCTTTACACCACTGCATCCCACGCTTTGCATTGGACTTGGTGATGTATGGCTTAGATGCAGCTGCTCGGCCATGGAAACCCATTCCATGAAGCTCTCTGCGTACTGCACGTGGGCTAATTGGAAGGTCACATGAAGTTTGGAGCTCTGTAGCAACTTTTTGCACTATGCGCTTCAGCATCCGCTGACCCCTCTCTGTCAGTTTACGTGGCTTACCACTTGGTGCCTGAGTTGCTGTTGTTCCCAAACTCTTCACTTTTCTTGTAATAAAGTTGACTTTGGAATATTTAGGAGCGAGAAAATTTCACGAGTGGATTTGTTGCACAGGTGGCATCCTATGACAGTTCCACGCTGGAAATCACTGAGAGCGGCCCATTCTGTCACAAATGTTTGTAGAAACAGTCTCCATGCCTAAGTGCTTGATTTTATACACCTGTGATTAGGACACCTGATTCTCATTTGGATGGGTGTGAAAATATACATCTTGATGACCTTGAAAATATAGTCCAACGGCCACACAGCATCATGGACTAGGCTGCCAAATAAAACATGTCGCTGGGTAACGTCATCATCTAACAGCTACATGATGACTTCCTCCATGAATCATCCTTCGGTGGTCCATAATCTTCTACCAACGTACGGGGATGGCAGAAAGACATTTTACTTGTGAACGGAAAAATCCTGTCCAGCGAGTGGAAATAACCCCTGAGAGGAAATAACTTGGCCATGCTAATGTCGGCCCCACACACCGACGCAGCGCGGCCATTAAAGTAGCAGCTTAGAGCGAGAGATAGCATCAGTGACCTCGTGCACTCGCTGCACCGTGCAGTAGGCCGAGGCCGGAGCATAGCGAGGAGCAGAAAAGGAACGGCATCCCTTCTGCTCCGGTCTAGGTTGCCCGCTCTAGGCAGACTATCTCTATGCTGCCTGACCTGCACAGGGAACCTAAAATAGCCGGCCGCCTCCCTTTTTGCGAGGTGACTCGGTTCACTCGCTGCTCCTTAAGTAGCTGCTGCTAGTGACTGCAGAGCAGCCATCACCACCAACCATGCAATGAAGGGGATATTGGAATATACTGTAATACAGTACAATGTACAGTAATAAATAGGGATGTCCGATAATGGCTTTTTGCCGATATCTCGATATTGTCCAACTCTTTAATTACCGATATCAACCGATACCGATATATACAATCGTGGAATTAACACATTATTATGCCTAATTTGGACAACCAGGTATGGTGAAGATAAGGTACTTTTTAAAAAAAAATTATAAAATAAAATAAGATAAATAAATTAAAAACATTTTCTTGAATAAAAAAAGAAAGTAAAACATATAATTAATGAAAATGAGTAAAATTAACTGTTAAAGGTTAGTACAATTAGTGGACCAGCAGCACGCACAATCATGTGTGCTTACGGACTGTATCCCTTGCAGACTGTATTGATATATATTGATATATAATGTAGGAACCAGAATATTAATTACAGAAAGAAACAACCCTTTTGTGTGAATGAGTGTGAATGGGGGATGGAGGTTTTTTGGGTTGGTGCACTAATTGTAAGTGTACTGCATCTTGTGTTTTTTATGTTGATTTAATTGAAAAAATAAAATAAAAAAATAAAAAAACAAAAAAAAAACGATACCGATCATTTCCGATATTACATTTTAACGCATGTATCGGCCGATAACATCTCTAGTAATAAAGTATAACATGCCACATCCTTCATGCATTACATAGTATACATTACCTTTTGCACTATATTAATTTATATTATGTGTTGTACTTTTTTTTTTAATGTCATTGCCTGAAATAAATAAATAAAAAAATAAAAATAAAAAAATAAAAAATTATAATATTTAGTTTACACTAATTACAGGATCCTTGTATTTCATTTAAACCTTTCAAAACAGGCTGTCATTATTTCCATCCATCCATCCATCCATCCATCTTCTTCCGCTTATCCGAGGTCGGGTCGCGGGGGCAGCAGCCTAAACAGAGAAGCCCAGACTTCCCTCTCCCCAGCCACTTTGTCCAGCTCCTCCCGGGGGATCCCGAGGCGTTCCCAGGCCAGCCGGGAGACATAGTCTTCCCAACGTGTCCTGGGTCTTCCCCGTGGCCTCCTACCGGTCAGACGTGCTCTAAACACCTCCCGAGGGAGGCGATCGGGTGGCATCCTGACCAGATGCCCGAACCACCTCATCTGGCTCCTCTCCATGTGGAGGAGCAGTGGCTTTACTTTGAGCTCCCCCCGGATGACAGAGCTTCTCACCCTATCTCTAAGGGAGAGCCCTGCCACCCGGCTGAGGAAACTCATTTCGGCCGCTTGTACCCGTGACCTTGTCCTTTCGGTCATAACCCAAAGCTCATGACCATAGGTGAGGATGGGAACGTAGATCGACCGGTAAATTGAGAGCTTTGCCTTCCGGCTCAGCTCCTTCTTCACCACAACGGATCGATACAGCGTCCGCATTACTGAAGATGCCGCACCGATCCGCTTGTCGATCTCACGATCCACTCTTCCCTCACTCGTGAACAAGACTCCGAGGTACTTGAACTCCTCCACTTGGGGCAGGGTCTGCCCCCCAACCCGGAGATGGCACTCCACCCTTTTCCGGGCGAGAACCATGGACTCGGACTTGGAGGTGCTGATTCTCATCCCAGTCGCTTCACACTCGGCTGCGAACCGATCCAGCGAGAGCTGAAGATCCTGGCCAGATGAAGCCATCAGGACCACATCATCTGCAAAAAGCAGAGACCTAATCCTGCAGCCACCAAACCGGATCCCCTCAACGCCCTGACTGCACCTAGAAATTCTGTCCATAAAAGTCATGAACAGAATCGGTGACAAAGGGCAGCCTTGGCGGAGTCCAACCCTCACTGGAAACGTGTCTGACTTACTGCCGGCAATGCGGACCAAGCTCTGACACTGATCATACAGGGAGCGGACCGCCAAAATCAGACAGTCCGATACCCCATACTCTCTGAGCACTCCCCACAGGACTTCCCGAGGGACACGGTCGAATGCCTTCTCCAAGTCCACAAAGCAAACTCCCATGCACCCTCAAGGACCCTGCCGAGAGTATAGAGCTGGTCCACAGTTCCACGACCAGGACGAAAACCACACTGTTCCTCCTGAATCCGAGGTTCGACTATCCGGCGTAGCCTCCTCTCCAGTACGCCTCCAAAGGTAGAACATTATTAGAAACTAATATATTATCAATGTAGCTTTTGTGGTTAAAACAAATACTTGAAAAAGGGGATTTAAGTACAGCACTCATGCAGCCTCATACCAGCAACATGTCTCACTGTAAGGCTGACTGAATTGTCTTGTTTTTTTTAAACCAGGGGTCCCAAAACTACGGCCTACGGGCCAGATACGGCCTGCCAGCCTCCAAAATCCAGCCCGCGGGTAGTCCTGACTAAAAAAAAAAAAATTTTATTATTTTTTTTTTAATTATATATTTTTTAATCTGTCCTTTCTAGCCCATCCATCAATTTATTTTCTACCGCTTGTTACTCTCGGGGTCTCCTAGCCGCTCTGGCAAATCATATTTGACGTAATTACGTACGTACGTAACACATGCACGTGCATTAGCTGTAGATGTTGTTAGCTATTAATAGTAATTTGGATAGCTTACATTAGCAGTCATTGAGTGCATTTTTCCATAGTGGTCCCCAAACTACGGCCCACGGGCCAAACCCTGACCGCCAGTGTCCAAAATCCGGCCCGCGGGAAGTCTAGAGTAAAAAAAAAAGAAAAGTGTACAGTATATATATATATATATATATATATATATATATATATATATATATTTTTTTTTTTTTTTTTTTTTTTTTCTTTATTCTGTCATTTTTAGCTCATCCATCAATCCATTTTCTACCGCTTGTTACTGTCGGCGTCTCCGAGCCGCTCAGGCAAATCATATTTTCTAAAAATGCATTTTCCCATCGATAACGTGACGTTATCACGCTTTCAGTCAATTAGTGCACAAGGGGGAAAAAATGTCAGAATCGTTGGGGAAATGTAAAATAGACTCAGAGTGTGAAGTTTTTAAACATCAGTGGTGGAAATGAGGGGGTTTTTTTCAGTCAAAAAAATTTGGGAACCCCTAAATTAAACCATTATAAAAATGAAAATAAATACTAAATATTCTTATTTTTTTCATTTTGAGTTGTTTAAAAAAAATTAAAATGTAATTAAAATTGTGGCACTTTATTTTGTTTGACTTTTGAAAGCAAAATTAATTATTTAATGTTAAATATTTGATTGTTTTATGAATGTATTTATTTGTAAGTTTTTGGGGCAAAGGGCTTTCTAAAGTGTAATTTTGATGTTTTGTTTGATTAGCCAAGAGAATATACATATTTAAAATGGATTACACTCTTAAATATTGAATTATTTTGTTTTTAATTTTAGTTTGCTTTGAAAGATATGTCAATTTTAAAATGTAATTTCAATCCTTCACTACACTAAAAGTACTTATAACATGTTATCATTTTCTTTTACTCTTAGTCTGATTTTATAGACATAACGAATGAACCTAATAATCATAAATCATTTTAGCGTCTATGCAGTATTCTCAAACTGTGGTAGGGTATGCGGTCTCTATCTAGTGGTACGCCAAATAATCACTTGATTAAAGTACAGTGTTTTATTTTCCTATATTCAAACACAGTGTTACTGTTCAAACTGTGTGTAATGTTACAGTGGCCGGAAATAATAAATATACTTGTTAAATAAAACCTCTGGCTTGTTTTTATTGAATACTTAAGCCTACTACGCTATTGTATTTTAATGTTGGTTATTATCGTGGTACTTGGAGAGCCAAGTGTTTTCTGGGGTGGTACTTGGTAAAAAAAATACTAAGTCTTAATCATAGAAGGATATTTTTCCCAAAAATATATGACCTAATCTTAGAAAGATTAAAATATTTTGACGAAAATATATGTACAATTCAATCTTCAAAAAATGAAACATTTTCTTTTAAAAATATACGGATTAATCCTTGAAATTTCTCGAAAATCTATAATAATGTCGTCTTTCAAAAGTTAAAACCGCTGCCATTCATTGGCATAGACTGGTTAGCTTGTTTAGCCTAGCAACAGTAGCGCTCATTAACGTATAACTAGTTCAATAATACACTAAAAGTTGAATAAAAACGGAAACTGTGAATAGATTGTTCAGGTGTACCTAATCTTTTGGATGTAAATATCAATAAAAAACAATTTGAAATCAATTCACAACTAATACATAAAATAAATACAAATGTTTATATTCTTACTCATATAAAGTCGTATATTTTGGGGGGATAAAGTTGTATTTTGATAAGTATAATTCTGTAATATAAGAATACATTTGTCTTTCGTCGTTTGTTATCAATATCCGCTTATTCACCATTTTGCATCCATTGCTTCATGACACAATTAACAAACAATGATTGAGGTCACATTTCGTCCAAAATAGCTGTTTTTATAATCCGGAGAATCCTGCTGAGAATATCTAAAACTATGGAATGCTATTAGATTACAAAGCCTTTAAAAATAGAAGGCGGCCACATGGAGTTTCATTATGAATGAAACTCTGCAGGCGTAAGCGCTTATTCGTTAGCCGTGTTAGCGTTAGCTTGCAACTGAGCTAGCTCCATGTTCAGCTGATGTTTGTGTGTTGAACATGTTGGACATGCCACCGAAAGCCTTTTTGCTAGCCAAATTAGCCATAAGAGGAATAGTAGGAGAAGAGAAAACCAAGTAAACCACGCCTTGAGCTAATTTTGCTCTACAGGTGTTGACATCAAGCTAAGACATTTAGGGTCCGTTTCCAAAAGCCTGTTTGCCAGCCAAAAATATGATAACGCAAATAAGATACATCTAAATAAACTACCGCTATCCACTAATTTACACGACAGTTGCAGACACCAAAGGTTATTAGGAAGTGTATTAGCAATGTTAGCATTAGCCAAAACTAGTTTGTCCTTCTCTGGGTCACGGCCTTTCTGGAGCCTATCCAATTGTTAACTGAATTTGCCAAAATAGAAGGTTAAGATATTAAAGCCACAATTATCAGCAAACGTTCAAAGAACTACGGATTATTAGTGATTCCCAGAGCCCCAAAAAAGTATGCGGCTGTAGAGCGTTTTCTATTCGGGCTCCAGTACTCTAGAATGCCCTCCCGGTAGCAGTTAGAGATGCTACCTAGGTAGAAGCATTTAAGTCCCATCTTAAAACTCATTTGTATACTCTAGCCTTTAAATAAAACCCCCTATTAGACCAGTTGATCTGCCGTTTCTTTCTTGCTCTGTCCCCCTTTCCTTCGTGGAGAGGAAGGGGCACAGATTCGGTGACCAGAGATGAGGCGCTAGCTGTCCAAAATCGGGACCCAGGGTGGACCACTCATCTGTGCATCAGTCGGTGACATCTCTGCGCTGCTGACTTGTCTCCACTCAAGATGATCTGCTGCTGGCCCCACTATGGACTGGACTCTCACACCATTATGCTAGATCCACTATGGACTGGACTCTCACACCATTATGCTAGATCCACTATGGACTGGACTCTCACACCATTATGCTAGATCCACTATGGACTGGACTCTCACACTATTATGCTAGATCCACTATGGACTGGACTCTCACACTATTACGCTAGATCCACTATGGACTGGACTCTCACAATATTATGCTAGATCCACTATGGACTGGACTCTCACACTATTATGCAAGATCCACTATGGACTGGACTCTCACACTATTATGCTAGATCCCCGATGGACTGGACTCTGACACCATTATGCTAGATCCACTATGGACTGGACTCTCACACCATTATGCTAGATCCACTATGGACTGGACTCTCGCACTATTATGTTAGATCCACGATGGACTGGACTCTGACACTATTATGCTAGATCCACTATGGACTGGACTCTCACACCATTATGCTAGATCCACTATGGACTGGACTCTCGCACTATTATGTTAGATCCACTATGGACTGGACTCTCACACCATTATGTTAGATCCACTATGGACTGGACTCTCACACTATTATGATAGATCCACTATGGACTGGACTCTCACAATATTATGCTAGATCCACTATGGACTGGACTCTCACACTATTACGCGAGATCCACTATGGACTGGACTCTCACAATATTACGCTAGATCCACTATGGACTGGGCTCTCACACTATTATGCTAGATCCACGATGGACTGGACTCTGACAATATTATGCTAGATCCACTATGGACTGGACTCTCACACCATTATGCTAGATCCACTATGGACTGGACTCTCGCACTATTATGTTAGATCCACGATGGACTGGACTCTGACACTATTATGCTAGATCCACTATGGATTGGACTCTCACACCATTATGCTAGATCCACTATGGACTGGATACTCGCACTATTATGCTAGATCCACTATGGACTGGACTCTCACACTATTATGTTAGATCCACTATGGACTGGACTCTCACACTATTACGCTAGATCCACTATGGACTGGACTCTCACAATATTACGCTAGATCCACTATGGACTGGACTCTCACACTATTATGCTAGCTCCACGATGGACTGGACTCTGACACTATTATGCTAGATCCACTATGGACTGTACTCTCACACCATTATGCTAGATCCACTATGAACTAGACTCTCGCACTATTATGTTAGATCCACGATGGACTGGACTCTCACACTATTATGCTAGATCCACTATGGACTGGACTCTCACACCATTATGCTAGATCCACTATGGACTGGACTCTCACACTATTATGCTAGATCCACTATGGACTGGACTCTCACACTATTATGCTAGATCCACTATGGACTGGACTCTCACAATATTATGCTAGATCCACTATGGACTGGACTCTCACACTATTACGCGAGATCCACTATGGACTGGACTCTCACAATATTACGCTAGATCCACTATGGACTGGACTCTCACACTATTATGCTAGATCCACTATGGACTGGACTCTCACACCATTATGCTAGATCCACTATGGACTGGACTCTCACACCATTATGCTAGATCCACTATGGACTGGACTCTCACACTATTATGCTAGATCCACTATGGACTGGACTCTCACACTATTACGCTAGATCCACTATGGACTGGACTCTCACAATATTATGCTAGATCCACTATGGACTGGACTCTCACACTATTATGCAAGATCCACTATGGACTGGACTCTCACACTATTATGCTAGATCCCCGATGGACTGGACTCTGACACTATTATGCTAGATCCACTATGGACTGGACTCTCACACCATTATGCTAGATCCACTATGGACTGGACTCTCGCACTATTATGTTAGATCCACGATGGACTGGACTCTGACACTATTATGCTAGATCCACTATGGACTGGACTCTCTCACCATTATGCTAGATCCACTATGGACTGGACTCTCGCACTATTATGTTAGATCCACTATGGACTGGACTCTCACACCATTATGTTAGATCCACTATGGACTGGACTCTCACACTATTATGATAGATCCACTATGGACTGGACTCTCACAATATTATGCTAGATCCACTATGGACTGGACTCTCACACTATTACGCGAGATCCACTATGGACTGGACTCTCACAATATTACGCTAGATCCACTATGGACTGGGCTCTCACACTATTATGCTAGATCCACGATGGACTGGACTCTGACAATATTATGCTAGATCCACTATGGACTGGACTCTCACACCATTATGCTAGATCCACTATGGACTGGACTCTCGCACTATTATGTTAGATCCACGATGGACTGGACTCTGACACTATTATGCTAGATCCACTATGGATTGGACTCTCACACCATTATGCTAGATCCACTATGGACTGGATACTCGCACTATTATGCTAGATCCACTATGGACTGGACTCTCACACTATTATGTTAGATCCACTATGGACTGGACTCTCACACTATTACGCTAGATCCACTATGGACTGGACTCTCACAATATTATGCTAGATCCACTATGGACTGGACTCTCACACTATTACGCGAGATCCACTATGGACTGCACTCTCACAATATTACGCTAGATCCACTATGGACTGGACTCTCACACTATTATGCTAGCTCCACGATGGACTGGACTCTGACACTATTATGCTAGATCCACTATGGACTGTACTCTCACACCATTATGCTAGATCCACTATGAACTGGACTCTCGCACTATTATGTTAGATCCACGATGGACTGGACTCTCACACTATTATGCTAGATCCACTATGGACTGGACTCTCACACCATTATGCTAGATCCACTATGGACTGGACTCTCACACTATTATGCTAGATCCACTATGGACTGGACTCTCACGCCATTATGCTAGATCCACTATGGATTGGACTCTCACACTATTATGCTAGATCCACTATGGACTGGACTCTCACACTATTATGCTAGATCCACTATGGACTGGACTCTCACAATATTATGCTAGATCCACTATGGACTGGACTCTCACACTATTACGCGAGATCCACTATGGACTGGACTCTCACAATATTACGCTAGATCCACTATGGACTGGACTCTCACACTATTATGCTAGATCCACGATGGACTGGACTCTGACACTATTATGCTAGATCCACTATGGACTGGACTCTCACACCATTATGCTAGATCCACTATGGACTGGACTCTCACACCATTATGCTAGATCCACTATGGACTGGACTCTCACACTATTATGCTAGATCCACTATGGACTGGACTCTCACACTATTACGCTAGATCCACTATGGACTGGACTCTCACAATATTATGCTAGATCCACTATGGACTGGACTCTCATACTATTATGCAAGATCCACTATGGACTGGACTCTCACACTATTATGCTAGATCCCCGATGGACTGGACTCTGACACTATTATGCTAGATCCACTATGGACTGGACTCTCACACCATTATGCTAGATCCACTATGGACTGGACTCTCGCACTATTATGTTAGATCCACGATGTACTGGACTCTGACACTATTATGCTAGATCCACTATGGACTGGACTCTCACACCATTATGCTAGATCCACTATGGACTGGACTCTCGCACTATTATGTTAGATCCACTATGGAATGGACTCTCACACCATTATGTTAGATCCACTATGGACTGGACTCTCACACTATTATGATAGATCCACTATGGACTGGACTCTCACAATATTATGCTAGATCCACTATGGACTGGACTCTCACACTATTACGCGAGATCCACTATGGACTGCACTCTCACAATATTACGCTAGATCCACTATGGACTGGACTCTCACACTATTATGCTAGCTCCACGATGGACTGGACTCTGACACTATTATGCTAGATCCACTATGGACTGTACTCTCACACCATTATGCTAGATCCACTATGAACTGGACTCTCGCACTATTATGTTAGATCCACGATGGACTGGACTCTCACACTATTATGCTAGATCCACTATGGACTGGACTCTCACACCATTATGCTAGATCCACTATGGACTGGACTCTCACACTATTATGCTAGATCCACTATGGACTGGACTCTCACGCCATTATGCTAGATCCACTATGGATTGGACTCTCACACTATTATGCTAGATCCACTATGGACTGGACTCTCACACTATTATGCTAGATCCACTATGGACTGGACTCTCACAATATTATGCTAGATCCACTATGGACTGGACTCTCACACTATTATGCGAGATCCACTATGGACTGGACTCTCACAATATTACGCTAGATCCACTATGGACTGGACTCTCACACTATTATGCTAGATCCACGATGGACTGGACTCTGACACTATTATGCTAGATCCACTATGGACTGGACTCTCACACCATTATGCTAGATCCACTATGAACTGGACTCTCGCACTATTATGTTAGATCCACGATGGACTGGACTCTCACACTATTATGCTAGATCCACTATGGACTGGACTCTCACACCATTATGCTAGATCCACTATGGACTGGACTCTCACACTATTATGCTAGATCCACTATGGACTGGACTCTCACGCCATTATGCTAGATCCACTATGGGTTGGACTC
This sequence comes from Nerophis lumbriciformis, assembly GCF_033978685.3. Lineage (NCBI taxonomy): Eukaryota > Metazoa > Chordata > Actinopteri > Syngnathiformes > Syngnathidae > Nerophis > Nerophis lumbriciformis. The sequence continues at coordinate 48,756,224 of NC_084550.2, read as the reverse complement.
TCACACTATTATGCTAGATCCACTATGGACTGGACTCTCACACTATTATGCTAGATCCACTATGGACTGGACTCACACTATTACGCTAGATCCACTATGGACTGGACTCTCACAATATTATGCTAGATCCACTATGGACTGGACTCTCACACTATTATGCAAGATCCACTATGGACTGGACTCTCACACTATTATGATAGATCCACTATGGACTGGACTCTCACAATATTACGCTAGATCCACTATGGACTGGGCTCTCACACTATTATGCTAGATCCACGATGGACTGGACTCTGACAATATTATGCTAGATCCACTATGGACTGGACTCTCACACCATTATGCTAGATCCACTATGGACTGGACTCTCGCACTATTATGTTAGATCCACGATGGACTGGACTCTGACACTATTATGCTAGATCAACTATGGATTGGACTCTCACACCATTATGCTAGATCCACTATGGACTGGATTCTCGCACTATTATGCTAGATCCACTATGGACTGGACTCTCACACTATTATGTTAGATCCACTATGGACTGGACTCTCACACTATTACGCTAGATCCACTATGGACTGGACTCTCACAATATTATGCTAGATCCACTATGGACTGGACTCTCACACTATTACGCGAGATCCACTATGGACTGGACTCTCACAATATTACGTTAGATCCACTAAGGACTGGACTCTCACACTATTATGCTAGCTCCACGATGGACTGGACTCTGACACTATTATGCTAGATCCACTATGGACTGTACTCTCACACCATTATGCTAGATCCACTATGAACTGGACTCTCGCACAATTATGTTAGATCCACGATGGACTGGACTCTCACACTATTATGCTAGATCCACTATGGACTGGACTCTCACACCATTATGCTAGATCCACTATGGACTGGACTCTCACACTATTATGCTATATCCACTATGGACTGGACTCTCACGCCATTATGCTAGATCCACTATGGATTGGACTCTCCCACTATTATGCTAGATCCACTATGGACTGGACTCTCACACTATTATGCTAGATCCACTATGGACTGGACTCTCACAATATTATGCTAGATCCACTATGGACTGGACTCTCACACTACTACGCGAGATCCACTATGGACTGGACTCTCACAATATTACGCGAGATCCACTATGGACTGGACTCTCACACTATTATGCTAGATCCACGATGGACTGGACTCTCACACCATTATGCTAGATCCACTATGAACTGGACTCTCGCACTATTATGTTAGATCCACGATGGACTGGACTCTCACACTATTATGCTAGATCCACTATGGACTGGACTCTCACACCATTATGCTAGATCCACTATGGACTGGACTCTCACACTATTATGCTAGATCCACTATGGACTGGACTCTCACGCCATTATGCTAGATCCACTATGGGTTGGACTCTCACACTATTATGCTAGATCCACTATGGACTGGACTCTCACACTATTATGCGAGATCCACTATGGACTGGACTCTCACGCCATTATGCTAGATCCACTATGGATTGGACTCTCACACTATTATGCTAGATCCACTATGGACTGGACTCTCACACCATTATGCTAGACCCACTATGGACTGGACTCTCACACTATTATGCTAGATCCACTATGGACTGGACTCTCACAATATTATGCTAGATCCACTATGGACTGGACTCTCACACTATTACGCGAGATCCACTATGGACTGGACTCTCACAATATTACGCTAGATCCACTATGGACTGGACTCTCACACTATTATGCTAGATCCACGATGGACTGGACTCTCACAATATTACGCTAGATCCTCTATGGACTGGACTCTCACACTATTATGCTAGATCCACTATGGACTGGACTCTCACACTATTATGCTAGATCCACTATGGACTGGACTCTCACAATATTATGCTAGATCCACTATGGACTGAACTCTCACACTATTACTCGAGATCCACTATGGACTGGACTCTCACAATATTACGCTAGATCCACTATGGACTGGACTCTCACACTATTATGCTAGATCCACGATGGACTGGACTCTGACACTATTATGCTAGATCCACTATGGACTGGACTCTCACACCATTATGCTAGATCCACTATGGACTGGACTCTCGCACTATTATGTTAGATCCACGATGGACTGGACTCTGACACTATTATGCTAGATCCACTATGGACTGGACTCTCACACCATTATGCTAGATCCACTATGGACTGGACTCTCACGCTATTATGCTAGATCCACTATGGACTGGACTCACACTATTACGCTAGATCCACTATGGACTGGACTCTCACAATATTATGCTAGATCCACTATGGACTGGACTCTCACACTATTATGCAAGATCCACTATGGACTGGACTCTCACACTATTATGATAGATCCACTATGGACTGGACTCTCACAATATTATGCTAGATCCACTATGGACTGGACTCTCACACTATTACGCTAGATCCACTATGGACTGGACTCTCACAATATTATGCTAGATCCACTATGGACTGGACTCTCACACTATTACGCGAGATCCACTATGGACTGGACTCTCACAATATTACGCTAGATCCACTATGGACTGGACTCTCACACTATTATGCTAGATCCACGATGGACTGGACGCTGACACTATTATGCTAGATCCACTATGGACTGGACTCTCACACCATTATGCTAGATCCACTATGGACTGGACTCTCGCACTATTATGTTAGATCCACGATGGACTGGACTCTCACACTATTATGCTAGATCCACTATGGACTGGACTCTCACGCCATTATGCTAGATCCACTATGGATTGGACTCTCACACTATTATGCTAGATCCACTATGGACTGGACTCTCACACTATTATGCTAGATCCACTATGGACTGGACTCTCACAATATTATGCTAGATCCACTATGGACTTGACTCTCACACTATTACGCGAGATCCACTATGGACTGGACTCTCACAATATTACGCTAGATCCACTATGGACTGGACTCTCACACTAATATGCTAGATCCACGATGGACTGGACTCTGACACTATTATGCTAGATCCACTATGGACTGGACTCTCACACCATTATGCTAGATCCACTATGGACTGGACTCTCGCACTATTATGTTAGATCCACGATGGACTGGACTCTGACACTATTATGCTAGATCCACTATGGACTGGACTCTCACACCATTATGCTAGATCCACTATGGACTGGACTCTCACACTATTATGCTAGATCCACTATGGACTGGACTCTCACAATATTACGCTAGATCCACTATGGACTGGACTCTCACAATATTATGCTAGATCCACTATGGACTGGACTCTCACACTATTATGCAAGACCCACTATGGACTGGACTCTCACACTATTACGCTAGATCCACTATGGACTGGACTCTCACACTATTATGATAGATCCACGATGGACTGGACTCTGACACTATTATGCTAGATCCACTATGGACTGGACTCTCACACCATTATGCTAGATCCACTATGGACTGGACTCTCGCACTATTACGTTAGATCCACGATGGACTGGACTCTGACACTATTATGCTAGATCCACTATGGACTGGACTCTCACACTATTATGCTAGATCCACTATGGACTGGACTCTCGCACTATTATGTTAGATCCACTATGGACTGGACTCTCACACTATTATGCTAGATCCACTATGGACTGGACTCTCACGCCATTATGCTAGATCCACTATGGGTTGGACTCTCACACTATTATGCTAGATCCACTATGGACTGGACTCTCACACTATTATGCTAGATCCACTATGGACTGGACTCTCACGCCATTATGCTAGATCCACTATGGATTGGACTCTCACACTATTATGCTAGATCCACTATGGACTGGACTCTCACACCATTATGCTAGATCCACTATGGACTGGACTCTCACACTATTATGCTAGATCCACTATGGACTGGACTCTCACAATATTATGCTAGATCCACTATGGACTGGACTCTCACACTATTACGCGAGATCCACTATGGACTGGACTCTCACAATATTACGCTAGATCCACTATGGACTGGACTCTCACACTATTATGCTAGATCCACGATGGACTGGACTCTCACAATATTACGCTAGATCCACTATGGACTGGACTCTCACACTATTATGCTAGATCCACTATGGACTGGACTCTCACACTATTATGCTAGATCCACTATGGACTGGACTCTCACAATATTATGCTAGATCCACTATGGACTGAACTCTCACACTATTACTCGAGATCCACTATGGACTGGACTCTCACAATATTACGCTAGATCCACTATGGACTGGACTCTCACACTATCATGCTAGATCCACGATGGACTGGACTCTGGCACTATTATGCTAGATCCACTATGGACTGGACTCTCACACTATTATGATAGATCCACGATGGACTGGACTCTGACACTATTATGCTAGATCCACTATGGACTGGACTCTCACAATATTATGCTAGATCCACTATGGACTGGACTCTCACACTAATACGCGAGATCCACCTTGGACTGGACTCTCACAATATTACGCTAGATCCACTATGGACTGGACTCTCACACTATTAAGCTAGATCCACGATGGACTGGACTCTGACACTATTATGCTAGATCCACTATGGACTGGACTCTCACACCATTATGCTAGATCCACTATGAACTGGACTCTCGCACTATTATGTTAGATCCACGATGGACTGGACTCTCACACTATTATGCTAGATCCACTATGGACTGGACTCTCACACCATTATGCTAGATCCACTATGGACTGGACTCTCACACTATTATGCTAGATCCACTATGGACTGGACTCTCACGCCATTATGCTAGATCCACTATGGGTTGGACTCTCACACTATTATGCTAGATCCACTATGGACTGGACTCTCACACTATTATGCTAGATCCACTATGGACTGGACTCTCACGCCATTATGCTAGATCCACTATGGATTGGACTCTCACACTATTATGCTAGATCCACTATGGACTGGACTCTCACACCATTATGCTAGATCCACTATGGACTGGACTCTCACACTATTATGCTAGATCCACTATGGACTGGACTCTCACAATATTATGCTAGATCCACTATGGACTGGACTCTCGCACTATTATGTTAGATCCACGATGGACTGGACTCTCACACTATTATGCTAGATCCACTATGGACTGGACTCTCACGCCATTATGCTAGATCCACTATGGATTGGACTCTCACACTATTACGCTAGATCCACGATGGACTGGACTCTCACACTATTATGCTAGATCCACTATGGACTGGACTCTCACGCCATTATGCTAGATCCACTATGGACTGGACTCTCACACTATTACGCTAGATCCACGATGGACTGGACTCTCACACTATTATGCTAGATCCACTATGGACTGGACTCTCACACCATTATGCTAGATCCACTATGGACTGGATTCTCGCACTATTATGCTAGATCCACTATGGACTGGACTCTCACACTATTATGTCAGATCCACTATGGACTGGACTCTCACACTATTACGCTAGATCCACTATGGACTGGACTCTCACAATATTATGCTAGATCCACTATGGACTGGACTCTCACACTATTACGCGAGATCCACTATGGACTGGACTCTCACAATATTACGCTAGATCCACTATGGACTGGACTCTCACACTATTATGCTAGATCCACGATGGACTGGACTCTCACACCATTATGCTAGATCCACTATGGACTGGACTCTCGCACTATTATGTTAGATCCACGATGGACTGGACTCTCACACTATTATGCTAGATCCACTATGGACTGGACTCTCACGCCATTATGCTAGATCCACTATGGACTGGACTCTCACAATATTATGCTAGATCCACTATGGACTGGACTCTCACACTATTACGCGAGATCCACTATGGACTGGACTCTCACAATATTACGCTAGATCCACTATGGACTGGACTCTCACACTATTATGCTAGATCCACTATGGACTGGACTCTCACACCATTATGCTAGATCCACTATGGACTGGACTCTCGCACTATTATGTTAGATCCACGATGGACTGGACTCTCACACTATTATGCTAGATCCACTATGGACTGGACTCTCACGCCATTATGCTAGATCCACTATGGATTGGACTCTCACACTATTATGCTAGATCCACTATGGACTGGACTCTCACTTTATTATGCTAGATCCACTATGGACTGGACTCTCACAATATTATGCTAGATCCACTATGGACTGGACTCTCACACTATTACGCGAGATCCACTATGGACTGGACTCTCACAATATTACGCAAGATCCACTATGGACTGGACTCTCACACTATTATGCTAGATCCACTATGGACTGGACTCTCACACTATTATGCTAGATCCACGATGGACTGGACTCTGACACTATTATGCTAGATCCACTATGGACTGGACTCTCACACCATTATGCTAGATCCACTATGGACTGGACTCTCGCACTATTATGTTAGATCCACGATGGACTGGACTCTGACACTATTATGCTAGATCCACTATGGACTGGACTCTCACACCATTATGCTAGATCCACTATGGACTGGACTCTCACACTATTATGCTAGATCCACTATGGACTGGACTCTCACAATATTACGCTAGATCCACTATGGACTGGACTCTCACAATATTATGCTAGATCCACTATGGACTGGACTCTCACACTATTATGCAAGACCCACTATGGACTGGACTCTCACACTATTACGCTAGTTCCACTATGGACTGGACTCTCACACTATTATGATAGATCCACGATGGACTGGACTCTGACACTATTATGCTAGATCCACTATGGACTGGACTCTCACACCATTATGCTAGATCCACTATGGACTGGACTCTCGCACTATTACGTTAGATCCACGATGGACTGGACTCTGACACTATTATGCTAGATCCACTATGGACTGGACTCTCACACTATTATGCTAGATCCACTATGGACTGGACTCTCGCACTATTATGTTAGATCCACTATGGACTGGACTCTCACACTATTATGTTAGATCCACTATGGACTGGACTCTCACACTATTATGCTAGATCCACTATGGACGGGACTCTCACAATATTATGCTAGATCCACTATGGACTGGACTCTCACACTATTACGCAAGATCCACTATGGACTGGACTCTCACAATATTACGCTAGATCCACTATGGACTGGACTCTCACACTATTATGCTAGATCCACGATGGACTGGACTCTGACACTATTATGCTAGATCCACTATGGACTGGACTCTCACACCATTATGCTAGATCCACTATGGACTGGACTCTCGCACTATAATGTTAGATCCACGATGGACTGGTTTCTGACACTATTATGCTAGATCCACTATGGACTGGACTCTCACACCATTATGCTAGATCCACTATGGACTGGATTCTCGCACTCTTATGCTAGATCCACTATGGACTGGACTCTCACACTATTATGTTAGATCCACTATGGACGGGACTCTCACACTATTACGCTAGATCCACTATGGACTGGACTCTCACAATATTATGCTAGATCCACTATGGACTGGACTCTCACACTATTACGCGAGATCCACTATGGACTGGACTCTCACACCATTATGCTAGATCCACTATGGACTGGACTCTCACACTATTATGTTAGATCCACTATGGACTGGACTCTCACACTATTACGCTAGATCCACTATGGACTGGACTCTCACAATATTATGCTAGATCCACTATGGACTGGACTCTCACACTATTACGCGAGATCCACTATGGACTGGACTCTCACACCATTATGCTAGATCCACTATGGACTGGACTCTCGCACTATAATGTTAGATCCACGATGGACTGGTTTCTGACACTATTATGCTAGATCCACTATGGACTGGACTCTCACACCATTATGCTAGATCCACTATGGACTGGATTCTCGCACTATTATGCTAGATCCAGTATGGACTGGACTCTCACACTATTATGTTAGATCCACTATGGACTGGACTCTCACACTATTACGCTAGATCCACTATGGACTGGACTCTCACAATATTATGCTAGATCCACTATGGACTGGACTCTCACACTATTACGCGAGATCCACTATGGACTGGACTCTCACACCATTATGCTAGATCCACTATGGACTGGACTCTCGCACTATTATGTTAGATCCACGATGGACTGGACTCTCACACTATTATGCTAGATCCACTATGGACTGGACTCTCACACCATTATGCTAGATCCACTATGGACTGGACTCTCACACTATTATGCTAGATCCACTATGGATTGGACTCTCACACTATTATGCTAGATCCACTATGGACTGGACTCTCACACTATTATGCTAGATCCACTATGGACTGGACTCTCACACTATTACGCGAGATCCACTATGGACTGGACTCTCACAATATTACGCTAGATCCACTGTGGACTGGACTCTCACACTATTATGCTAGATCCACGATGGACTGGACTCTCACGCCATTATGCTAGATCCACTATGGATTGGACTCTCACACTATTATGCTAGATCCACTATGGACTGGACTCTCACAATATTACGCTAGATCCACTATGGACTGGACTCTCACACTATTATGCTAGATCCACGATGGACTGGACTCTGACACTATTATGCTAGATCCACTATGGACTGGACTTTCACACCATTATGGTAGATCCACTATGGACTGGACTCTCGCACTATTATGTTAGATCCACGATGGACTGGACTCTGACACTATTATGCTAGATCCACTATGGACTGGACTCTCACACCATTATGCTAGATCCACTATGGACTGGACTCTCACACTATTATGCTAGATCCACTATGGACTGGACTCTCACACTATTACGCTAGATCCACTATGGACTGGACTCTCACAATATTATGCTAGATCCACTATGGACTGGACTCTCGCACTATTATGTTAGATCCACTATGGACTGGACTCTCACACTATTACGCTAGATACACTATGGACTGGACTCTCACACTATTATGCTAGATCCACTATGGACTGGACTCTCACACCATTACGCTAGATCCACTATGGACTGGACTCTCGCACTATTACGTTAGATCCACGATGGACTGGACTCTGACACTATTATGCTAGATCCACTATGGACTGGACTCTCACACCATTATGCTAGATCCACTATGGACTGGACTCTCGCACTATTATGTGAGATCCACTATGGACTGGACTCTCACACTATTATGTTAGATCCACTATGGACTGGACTCTCACAATATTATGCTAGATCCACTATGGACTGGACTCTCACACTATTACGCAAGATCCACTATGGACTGGACTCTCACAATATTACGCTAGATCCACTATGGACTGGACTCTCACACTATTATGCTAGATCCACAATGGACTGGACTCTGACACTATTATGCTAGATCCACTATGGACTGGACTCTCACACCATTATGCTAGATCCACTATGGACTGGACTCTCGCACTATTATGTTAGATCCACGATGGACTGGACTCTCACAATATTATGCTAGATCCACTATGGACTGGATTCTCGCACTATTATGCTAGATCCACTATGGACTGGACTCTCACACTATTATGTTAGATCCACTATGGACTGGACTCTCACACTATTATGCTAGATCCACTATGGACTGGACTCTCACACCATTATGCTAGATCCACTATGGACTGGACTCTCGCACTATTATGCTAGATCCACTATGGACTGGACTCTCACACCATTATGCTAGATCCACTATGGACTGGATTCTCGCACTATTATGCTAGATCCACTATGGACTGGACTCTCACACTATTATGTTAGATCCACTATGGACTGGACTCTCACACTATTACGCTAGATCCACGATGGACTGGACTCTCACAATATTATGCTAGATCCACTATGGACTGGACTCTCACACTATTACGCGAGATCCACTATGGACTGGACTCTCACAATATTACGCCAGATCCACTATGGACTGGACTCTCACACTATTATGCTAGATCCACGATGGACTGGAATCTGACACTATTATGCTAGATCCACTATGGACTGGACTCTTACACCATTATGCTAGATCCACTATGGACTGGACTCTCGCACTATTATGTTAGATCCACGATGGACTGGACTCTCACACTATTATGCTAGATCCACTATGGACTGGACTCTCACACCATTATGCTAGATCCACTATGGACTGGACTCTCACACTATTATGCTAGATCCACTATGGACTGGACTCTCACACCATTATGCTAGATCCACTATGGACTGGACTCTCGCACTATTATGTTAGATCCACGATGGACTGGACTCTGACACTATTATGCTAGATCCACTATGGACTGTACTCTCACACCATTATGCTAGATCCACTATGGACTGGATTCTCGCACTATTATGTTAGATCCACTATGTACTGGACTCTCACACTATTATGTTAGATCCACTATGGACTGGACTCTCACACTATTATGCTAGATCCACTATGGACTGGACTCTCACACTATTATGCTAGATCCACTATGGACTGTTCTCTCACACTATTATGCTAGATCCACTATGGATTGGACTCTCACGCCATTATGTTAGATCCACTATGGACTGGACTCTCACACTATTATGCTAGATCCACTATGGACTTGACTCTCACACTATTATGCTAGATCCACTATGGACTGGACTCTCACGCTATTATGCTAGATCCACTATGGCAGGGGTCGGCAACCCGCGGCTCCGGAGCCGCATGCGGCTCTTTAATCACTCTGATGCGGCTCAGCAGCTTACTTGCTGAACCCCTCAATTTTCCCGTAAGACTTCCGGATTTCAGTGACTCTCGCAGATAACTCCCGGGATTAATATTCACCGATTTTCACCCTTATAGCTATAATAAGGGCGTGCTATGATGGTAAAACATTTGGCGCCCGCTACAATATGTATTAACAGCGTGCCAGCCCAGCACTTGTTATATAATATACATTTTCTGCTTGCACACATGCGTGACAGCAAGGCATACTTGGTCAACAACCACACAGGTTACACTGACGGTGACCATATAAAACAACTTTAACTCTCTTACTAATAATGCGCCACACTTTGAACCAAAACCAAACAAGAATGACAAACACATTTCCGGAGAACATCTGCACCTTAACACAACATAAACACAACAGAACAAACACCCAGAATCCCATGCAGCCCTGACTCTTCCGGGCTACATTATACACCCCTGCTACCACCAAACCCCGCCCCCACCCCAAGCCTGCTCCCTCACACATCAACCCCCCCACACCCCACCCCCCTCTCTCTGTGCGTCGGTTGAGGTGGGCGGGGTTTGGTAGCGGGGGTGTATAATGCATCCCGGAAGAGTTAGGGCTGCATGGGATTTTGGGTATTTGTCCTGTTGTATTTATGTTGTGTTGCGGTGCAGATGTTCTCCCGAAATCTGTTTGTCATTCTTGTTTGGTGTGGGTTCACAGTGTGGCGCATTATTAGTAAGAGTGTTAAAGTTTTTTTTATACCGCCACCGTCAGTGTAACCTGTGTGGTTGTTGAAACAAGTATGCCTTGCTGTCACCTACGTGAGCAAGCAGAAGCCCCATTCAAAAATGTGGCTGATCAGGCAAGCTGGTTGTAGAGGGCGCTATATGCTGTACCATCACGGCACACATGATGCTGACAAGCGCTATTCATTTAAATCCCGCGTGCCGCACCAGCTTAAAAATTCCATAAAAAGGTGTGGGCAGCGTGTCTGAGACCCCTGGATTATACATAGCACAAAGCAAAAAAAAAACTTTGTATGCAGTATTATTTCATTTAAAATTTCAAAAATGTTTGCGGCTCCCATTGTTTTATATAATTTGTGAAACTGGTCAAAATGGCTCTTTGACTGGTAAAGGTTGCCGACCCCTGCACTATGGACTGGACTCTCACACTATTATGCTAGATCCACTATGGACTGGACTCTCACACTATTATGCTAGATCCACTACGGACTGGACTCTCACACTATTACGCTAGATCCACCATGGACTGGACTCTCACAATATTATGCTAGATCCACTCGATGTCCATTGCACCGGTCGCCCAGGGGGCGGGGTTTTCTCATTGTATCCCATTGGGTTGAGTTATTTCTTGCCCTGATGTGGGATCTGAGCCGAGGATGTCGTTGTGGCTTGTGCAGCCCTTTGAGACACTTGTGATTTAGGGCTATATAAAAAAACTTTGATTGATTGATTGATGTATTTGGTCACCAGTTAAAGAATGTTTATTCAGCAACATAATAGCTAAGTTAGCATTAGCTCACAACAGCCATTGATAGTGATTAGTCTGTTTCTATTTCTCACACATTTCACCATTTTGCTGACTAAATGAAAATAAGTAAAGCTAATTAGGCCAAAGAGTAACTATTTGTCATGTTAGCTTCCAAAAACACTTTTGCTAACTAAATCCCCAGAAGACTAATGCAAGAACAAGTTGAAGGTAAGTCAACCACCGTCATTAGCTCATGTCTTTGGGCAATAATTACAAATGTTAGTATTAGCCTGCAACTGGCCCATTGGCTGGTGATTGTTGTACATGTTTAACACTTATCCAGTAGCCCTTGTCATCGCTAAATCAGCCAAAAAGGGAAGAAAAGGAGACGGTCAAGCTAAGTAATCCACCATCATTAACTAATGTCTTTGAGCACCAGCTAGAAAGGTTATTCCCCGCTGCCTTGTGGGTTAGTCTGGGAAGACAAAAGGCTAGGGGAGCACACCCTGAGAGAAAAGCAAGTGCTGGTAGGCGCACCATAGGCGGTCCTCCGACAGACCGACGCTCCGGCAGCCTCCTGCAGCTGTGAGCAGGTGCCGGTAGTCCTGGGTCTCCCTTGCCACCGGATACAACTCCCCACAGTGAAGAAGTGACGTTGGAGTCTGTGCGTCTCCCTCGTCGAAAAAGACCTCAACGGCGGAGTGGTTGCATTGAAGCTCCACAACGGTCACAAAGGCGGAAGAAGGCTGCAGCAAAGATGGGCCCCCAATTGTCTTGGTCTCCATGCCATTGGACCCTGGCCTTCTCTTTGCCAAGGACAGTGTGGTGGCTGTCTGTGCACCAGTCTCCCCACTTTAAAAGATTCCACGCACAGGCGTTCTCCTGAAGGCAATCCAACCAACGGGAGGACAATCGTACTCGTTTCAAGTGATCGCCGACGACGAGAAAGGTTATTAGTAATCATACTAGCCGCATTAGCCTAAACTAGTACGGTATATGGTAGGCCATGTTTGACACTTGTCAAATAGTTTGTATGCCAACTAAACTAGCCAAAAGATGTAACAAGAAAAAAAGTCAAGCTACGTTAGCCTCCGTCATTACCTCATGTAATTGCACACAAGCTAGAAAAGGTTTTTAGTAATTATAACTAACCACATAAGCCTACAACTAGAATATGGTAGGCAATGTTAGACACTTGTCCAACATACTTGTCAACCCTCCCGATTTTCCCGGGAGACTCCCGAATTTCAGTGCCCCTCCCGAAAAACTCCCGGGGCAACCATTCTCCCGAATTTCTCCCGATTTCCACCCGGATAACAATATTGGGGGCGTGCCTTAAAGACACTGCCTTTAACCTCCTCTCTCACCTGAAACCTTCACCCCTTAACAGCCGCATGCTGTCCAGGTGTCTGCTTTTCCTCCATATAAACAACGTAACGGTCCAGTCACATAATAATGTAGCATTGGACGGGTTTAACAATGGTCTTTACCTACACTGTTTCAATGTACATTTCTCTGATGATACAATTGTTGATGACTGAAGTGATGATAACAACCAAACCTACCCCCCCCCCCCCCCCCCCCTCCACATCCCACACCCCAGATTGTAAATAATGTAAATAATTCAATGTACAAAGTTGTATATACTCTGATGATTGATAGTATATATCTGATAGTATATATCTGTATCATGAATCAATTTAAGTGGACCCCGACTTAAACAAGTTGAAAAACTTATTTGGGTGTTACCATTTAGTGGTCAATTGTACGGAATATGTACTTCACTGTGCAATCTACTAATAAAAGTCTCAATCAATCAATCAATCAATGTCAAGAAATGCTGACGCGTTGTATGACCTTTGCCCTGGTTTAATGTTAACGCGAGGCATACTTGGTCAACAGCCATACAGGTCACACTGAGGGTAAAGCAAGCCTCCGTCATTAACTCATGTCTTTGGGAACTAGCAAGAAAGGTTATTTGACACCATAGTAGCCATGTTAGCATTAGCCTACAACTAGTACGCATTTGGCCACGTTTGACACTTGTCCTAAAGCTTTTTTGCTAACTTAATTAGCCAGAAGAAAAACAATAAGAGGAAGGTAACACCATTATTAACTCATGTCTTTGGGCGATAGATAGAAAGGTTATTTGGCACCATATTAGCATTAGCACGTAACTTGCCCGATGGCTCGTCAATGCTTTGTGGCCATGTTTGACACTTGTCCAATAGTTTGTTTGCCAACTAAATCAGGCAAAAGATGAAAAAAGTAAAGCTAAGTTAGCCTCCGTCATTACCTAATGCAGTGGTTCTTAACCTTGTTGGAGGTACCGAACCCCACCAGTTTCATATGCGCATTTACCGAACCCTTCTTTAGTGAAAAATAAAATGTTTTTTTTTTTTTTTCAAATTCACGACAAAGTTATATGTTTTTGGTAACACTTTAGTATGGGGAACATATTCTAAAAAACTAATTCTTAATTTAGAGTCATTTGGTTAGGGTTAGGGTTAGAGGGTTAGGGTCAGGGTTAGGGTTATAATAAGGCCATGTCGAATAAGGCATTAATAAGTACTTAATAATGAATAGTTAAGAGCCAATATGTTACTAATTTGCATGTTAATAAGCAACTAACTCAAGTGTTACCA
This sequence comes from Nerophis lumbriciformis, assembly GCF_033978685.3. Taxonomy (NCBI): domain Eukaryota; kingdom Metazoa; phylum Chordata; class Actinopteri; order Syngnathiformes; family Syngnathidae; genus Nerophis; species Nerophis lumbriciformis. Next base: position 48,741,212 of record NC_084550.2, on the reverse strand, counting down.
TGTTTTTTTACTGGTGCACAAAAAGAACCGTGCATGAACATCACCTTGTTCAAAGAACAAAACCAACACAGTGCATAAACTCACAACAAATTACACACCTGCAAACCAGTCAGCTGTTGCCGTATCCGTAATACGCCCATAGGGAGAAGTTTTTATTTACACGATGAGTCGGGTGTGTCTTGACCTCCGCCGAACCCCTGAGCCCGACTCACCGAACTCCTAGGGTTCCATCGAACCCAGGTTAAGAACCACTGACCTAATGTAATTGTGCACGAGCTAGAAAAGTTATTAGTAATTATAATTAACCACATAAGCCTACAACTAGAATATAGGAGGCAATGTTAGACACTTGTCCAATAGTCCGTTTGCTTACTAAAGTAGCCAAAAAAGAAAAAAAGAAGAGGGTAAAGGCACGCTTAGTTTAGCATACTAGCATTAGCCTTCAACGAGTACGTGTTTGGCCACGTTTGACACTTGTCCTAAAGCTTTTTTGCAAACTATATTAGCCTAAAGAAAAACTAAAGAGGAAGGTAACGCCATTATTAACTCATGTCTTTGGGCAATAGCTAGAAAGGTTATTTGGCACCATATTAGCCATGTTAGCATTAGCATGCAATGGCCAGTAAATGCTTTGTGGCCATGATTGACACTTGTCCGACAGCTAAATTAGAGAAAAGAAGAAGGAAAATCTAAGTAAACCACTTTAATAAGCTGAGACATGAATCCCAACTGTGGAGAGGCATTTGAATGAAACCCAGTAGTAACTATGAGTGATTTTTAGCCTCTCTCTCAGGAGACTTGTCACAAGGTCTTGTCTTTCCACATGTTCCCACCAGGCGCTCTCTTTGCCTCTCCCTCCCTCCCTCTCGCAACTTTTGCTTTTCTAATTTTCCATCACTTTTTTTTTGGGACGAGAAACTGACTTCCCCGCCCCCACTTAATTCCACCTCCGTGTGACCGTGGCGTCGGAGCAGCAAACATGTAAATATGTGTAACATGTTTTTGCCTATTCAAACACCGGGGCTACACCTTGAATAAACGATGTGAAACAGTAAAAAAGTAATAAAAAAAAAACTGAATGATGCACACGTCCGACTTACAAAAAATAGAGACAAACATCAAAAAGGTCATTAAATGACAGAATTGTACTCACGGTAAAAATGAAGAGATATCCTTTGGGCTGATGGTGGTGGCTCACCTGCCCGACTCTATGAAGACAAGGTGGAGAGCTTCTTAAAGTAGGAAGAGGCTTTGCAGAGCAACAGCAAAGTCATGATTGTGAGGCTGCACTCCTCTGCTGCTCGCTCCTACAACTAAAGGAGGAGGAGGAGGAAGAGAGATGCAGGAAACAACTGAACTGTTACTGATCATTGGAAGGCTGACTGTGTCCCAGGTATTCATATCAATACGTTCAGATCACCCTGAGGGTGAGGGGAGCAGTGAGCAGCAGCGTTGGTCGCGCCCGGGAATCACTTTCGACGTGACGTAAATTATATTTATATAGCGCTTTTCCTCTAGTGACTCAAAGCGCTTTACATAGTGAAACCCAGTATCTAAGTTACAGTTAAACCAGTGCGGGTGGCACTGGGAGCAGGTGGGTAAAGCGTCTTGCCCAAGGACACAACGGCAGTGACTAGGATGGCGAAACCTGGAACCCTCAAGTTGCTGGCACGGCCACTCTACCAACTGAGCTATGCCGCCCGGTGATTTAACCCCCACACTGCAAAAAGTCAGTGTTCAAAAACAAGAAAAAAAAAATACAAAAATGAGGGGTGTTTTATTAGAACTAAGCAATTATCTGCCAATAGATCAAGAAAATTTGGCTTGTTAAGACTTTCCAAAACAAGTCAAATTAAAGCTGCAAGCGGCGATGGATGGGACCGACTTTGACGGCACATAAAATCCAAACCGGAGCAGTAATTAAAACTCTTTGGTCAACTTTTAATCAGAAGGGTTCAATCTCTCTCCTGTGTTAGCTTGAAGCCGAAACGACAAACGCGCTCAAAGGAGATAATGTTTGAAGAAAGGTGACCGGTTTTTACAAAACTTTTGTTTTGAAGGGGGAATTGCAAACTTCCTGATGATTTTTGCTGGGGGTTGTCAATATATGAAATGTAGGTCGAAGTGTGACCTACATAGAGGTTTTTGTTTCATGTCTCTAAGACATTCCTACTGGAAGTTACAGGCAGTTTTGTCTGAGTTTTCTTCCTAGGAGCAGTTGTGTCTGTGTTTTCTTCCTAGGGGGCGCTAGAGTGCAATTTTGAGTTTTGGGGTTGGGTTTTTTTTTTTTTTTATTAGATCGCAACTTTTGTCAGTCCTGATGTGTGTGTCCAGTTTGGTGAGTTTTGAAGCATGTTAAGGGGGTCAAATTACATCTCAAAGAGGCAAAAGTGACGGTTTTTACTAAACGTTTGTTTTGAAGGGGGAATTGCCAGCTTCCTGTTGATTTTTGCTGAAGTACCTGTATGTCAATGTATGAAATCTAGGTCTAAGTCAGATCTACATAGAGGTTTTTTTTTCATGTCTCTACGACATTCCTACCGGAAGTTACAAGCAGTTTTGTCTGTGTTTTCTTCCTAGGAGCAGTTGTGTCTGTGTTTTCTTCCTAGGAGGCGCTAGAGTGAAATTTTGAGTTTTGGGGGTTTTTTTTTTTTTTTTTATTAGATCGCAATTTTTGCCAGTCCTGGTGTGTGTGTCCAGTTTGGTGAGTTTTGAAGCATGTTAAGGGGGTCAAATTACAGCTCAAAGAGGCAAAAGTGACGATTTTTACGAAACGTTTGTTTTGAAGGGGGAATTGACAGCTTCCTGTTGATTTTTGCTGAAGAATGTCAATGTATGAAATCTACGTCTAAATCAGACCTACATAGACGTTTTTTTTCATGTCTCTTCGAGACTAGGGGGCGCTGGAGCGCAATTTTGAGTTTTGGGGTTTGGTTTTTTTTATTAGATGGCAATTTTCACCAGTCCTGATGTGTGTGTAAAATATGGTGAGTTTTGAAGCATGTTAAGGGGGTCAAATTACATCTCAAATAGGCGGCGGAATAATAATAATAAAACCTTACAATTACAATAGGGTCCTCTGTCCCAAAGGGACATTGCGGTCCCTAATTAGCTAACCTCAATGAACCCAAAAATACCTTAAAGTAAGTATATTCTCACTAATAATAACTGTACTACTATATGAGTACCTATTTTCTATTGTTTCATTAAAAATAAAACAGCAAAGTCCATTTGGCTGTCATCTGTTTTTAATTATGAGACACAATTGTGTCAAAGTCATGATTTTTTTTTTTTTTTACATGCTTGAAATAAGAAATTATTACTTTAAAAAAGCAGTTTTATACTTGTGAGTGTTGATGACACAGCTTTGCAACTTTTGATATTCTAGTTTCAAGCATGTTTTACTCAATATTGGTCATCAAATCTCAGCAACAAGCTGTAATATCTTACTGAGATCATTTAGGACCAAAACACTTAAAACAAGTACAACACTCTATAACATAAAATCTGCTTAGTGAGAAGAATTATCTTATCAGACCGAAAATAAGCAAATATCACCCTTATTTGAGATATTTAATCTTACTTAGATTTCATTTTTTGCAGTGCAATTCCAGCCCTTGATGCTGAGTGCCAAGCAGGGAGGTAATGGGTCCCATTTTTAGAGTCTTTGGTATGACTCGGTTGGATTTTGAACTCACAACCTACCGATCTCAGGGCGGACACTCTAACCATGATGGGTCAAATGCAGAGAATAATTTCGCCACACCTAGTGTGTGTGTGTGTGTGACAATCACTGGTACTTTAACTTTAATTATTCGGCTTGAGGAGATGTTTCGGCACACTTTCAGGAAAAATACGCCCCAAAACATCACGAGACGTCAGCTCAGGACGTAAATGACCGCCATAACCACGACACCAGGGGGAGCTCCACAAACCATGTTAAACCCAGATTCCTATTCTATTTTATTCGAACAAAGGTCTGAACTCATTCTCCTTCTATGCCACATCAATATGGAATGCACTCCCAACAGGTGTAAAAGAAAATGCATCTCTATCCTCCTTCAAAACCGCACTAAAAGAACACCTCCAGGCAACTTCAACCCTTCACTAACACCCTCCCTTCCACATCCCACCTCCCCGGATTGTAAATAATCAAATGTATATACCATATTTTTCGGACTATAAGTCGCAGTTTTTTTCATAGTTTGGCCGGGCTCTAGTGCGGCTTATATATGTTTTTTTCCTTCTTTATTATGCATTTTCGGCAGGTGCGACTTATACTTCGGTGCGACTTATACTCCGAAAAATACGGTACTTGTTCTTATGCTTTCTGAACTCACTATGTTCTCTGCTCGCTGTACATATCCTACCAAGTCAGACCTACACTGTTTCAATGTCCATTTCTCTGATGATGCAATTGTTGATGACTGAAATATGCTGATATCAACCCCCCTTACCCTCCACATCCCACCACCCGGATTGTAAATAATGTAAATAATTAAATGTATATACTCTGATGATTAACTTGTGTGATGACTGTATTATGATGATAGTATATATTTGTACCATGAATTGATTTAAGTGGACCCCGACTTAAACAAGTTGAAAAACTTATTCGGGTGTTACCATTTAGTGGTCAATTGTACGGAATATGTACTGAACTGTGCAATCTACTAATAAAAGTTTCAATTAATCAAAAAGCCTCAATGGAACATCAACTTGAAAGTGCCCCAGCTCACCAGTATTTTTGGGGGGATACAGGCGGTTTCTGGGCTAATTGTTATGGCGTTAGCGGGTTGCAAGCCAGCGCGAGTTGGCGTAGCAAATGTCAGAGTGAGCGCCGCAAGATCTGACCAAGTTATCCGGGGCTTATTCGCTACTCACGTGGTGAAGCGTAGCACTGCTTGAAATGAGTCGATAACACCAGCCAAGGTCGTCGAAATAATATATTAACGACATGTATCCATGAAAATATAGGGAAGCTGCTGATGGAGAAGCTGAGGTCAGACTTAGTATATAATTTTCCTTGTGTTTTGCACTCCTTCCTTCCTGTATTTTTTTCTCCACTTCCTTTATGCTTCCTCTGCCACATCAGTCTTTTTGGAGCCCTGATTAACACACCTGTCTCTGTTTGGTGATTAAGAGGCTCACCTGTGAACAATCACTAATTAAAGGAGTATATTTGCCAGCACCTTAGTTACACTGCAAAAACTGAAATTTAAGTAAGATTAAATAACTCAAATAAGGGTGATATTTGCTTATTTTCTGTCTGATAAGATAATTCTTCTCACTAAGCAGATTTTATGTTTTTTACTTGTTTTAAGAGTTTTGGTCCTAAATGATCTCAGTAAGATATTACAGCTTGTTGCTGAGATTTTATGACCTATATTGAGTAAAACATGCTTGAAACTAGAATATTAACTGTTGCAAAGCTGTGTCATCAACACTCACAAGTATAAAACTACTTTTTTAAAGTAATAATTTCTTATTTTAAGCATGAAAAAAAAAAATCATGACTTTGACACAATTGTGTCTCATATTAAAACAGATGACAGCCAAATGGACTTTGCTGTTTTATTTTTAATGAAACAATAGAAAACACGTACTCATATAGTAGTACAGTTGGCACAGTACAGCAAACTGACAGTTAATATTTAAACATTTAACATGTGACATTTATAACAATTTTGAACAGAAATAGTTCATGCACATTCAGGTAAATTCTTCAAAATTACAATTTAAAAAAATGTGGCCGGGGGCCGTGCTGTACATATGCCCACTAATTGACTGAAAGAGCACGCACTTGGCGCGATGATGTCATGTTATCGATGGAAAAATGCATTTTTAGACCATATGATTTGCCTGAGCGGCTCGTAGACCCCGAGAGTAACAAGCGGTTGTCTTGTTGCCTTTCCATTAAGAACAATAATTTAGTTTTTAATATACATTTGCTGGTTTCAAGAAATGTAATGCCGAGCGCATATCATTATGTCAAGAAAATGGCACTAGCATTTACTTAATTTAAGAATATTTTTTAACATATTGAGCAAAGGTTCTAATATTTTTTTTCTACCAAGAAAAGTGCACTTGTTATTAGTGAGAATGTACTTATTTTAAGGTATTTTTGGGTTCATTGAGGTTAGCTAATTTTATTTGTTTTGGAAAGTCTTGACAAGCCGAATTTTCTTGTTTTATTGGCAGATAATTTTGCTTAGTTCAAATAAAATACCCCTAATTTTTTAATTTTTTTCCTTGTTTTTGAACACTGACTTTTTGCAGTGCAGACTGTAGTCACCTGGAGAAATGTCTTAACGATATCAAACCATGAATGTCCAGCAACTTTTTGCATCTTAACGCTAAGAAAACAGAAATGCTGATTATCGGCCCTGCTCAACAAAGGCACTTGTTAAAGCAGGGGTGTCAAACTCATTTTTATTGAGGGCCACATCGCAGTAATGGTTGCCTTTAGAGGGCCACTTTTTTCAAATTAATTTAAATTATGCATGCGGGCAATAACCTGTGATAAATAAATAAAATAATTTGACAGCATTGATATAAATGTGTACCAGTAATCCCGTCATATTATTACTTGATTATTAGATTTTGTCATGTACAAATTAATGGAAACATCATCCGTAAAGGTGACAAGCAAATATTCAACTGTTTATTTTTTATCTTTACTAACATATTTTTGTAATATACTATAACTGCGATGAGGTGGCGACTTGTCCAGGGTGTACTCCGCCTTCCGCCCGATTGTAGCTGAGATAGGCTCCAGCGCCCCCGCGACCCCAAAGGGAATAAGCGGTAGGAAATGGATGGATGGACTATATAATAATGTAATATTGGCATGATTAGATAACGTTTAAAAGAAGCATTTTTTTCCTAATTATTTGCATTTAGTAAAAAAAAAATTAAGTATTTTATCAACACACACTTTTCCTAGGATTTGCGGGCCACAAACAATGATGTGGCGGGACAGATCTGGCCCCCAGGCTTTGAGTTTGACGCAAGTGTGTTAAAGGATACTACCCTATTTTTCGGAGTATAAGTCGCACCGGAGTATAAGTCGCACCTGCCAAAAATGCATAATAAAAAAGGAAAAAAACATATATAAGTAGCACTGGAGCCCGGCCAAACTATGAAAAAAACTGCGACTTATAGTCCAAAAAATACGGTACCTTAAATTTTCAGAATACAACAATTGTCCAAAGCAACTCTGTGAAAAATCTTAGCATTATTTTCAACCCATCTCTCTCGTTTGAGTCACATATTGAGTGTTGCTAAAACAACCTCCTTTCATCTCCGTAATATCGCAAAATTTCATCCACCGATGACACTGAGATCATTATAAAGTTAAAGTACCAATGATTGTCACACACACTGTGTGGTGAAATTTGTCCTCTGCATTTGACCCATCACCCTTGATCACCCCCTGGGAGGTGAGGGGAGCAGTGAGCAGCAGCGGTGGCCACGCCAGGGAATCATTTTTGGTGATTTAACCCCCAATTCCAACCCTTGATGCTGAGTGCCAAGCAGGGAGGTAATGGGTCCCATTTTTATAGTCTTTGGTATGACTCGGCCGGGGTTTGAACTCACAACCTACCACTAGGCCACTGAGTAGGGATAAATAGGATTGTTGTGTCTCATCTTGATTACTGTAACGTAATATTTTCAGGTCTCCCAATGTCGAGCATTAAAGTTTACAGTTGGTACAAAATGCGGCTGCTAGACTTTTGACGAGGACGGGAAAGTTTCTTCATATTACGCCTATACTGACTCACCTGGCACCGGGTACACTTTCAGTGCGATTTTAAGGTTTTTTTGCTTACATGTAAAATTCTTGAAGTGAACTATTTAACTCATATTATGTTCTACATATAGTGAATGTTTTTTTATTCACCTTGGAGAAAGCAAGCCACCAAGTTTAAGTAAATAGTGGTATTTTAGTCAGAGCACATAAATAGATAAGGCCCCTTAGATTGACATTCTCAGGTGGATTGGATCACTTCTCGTAGGAAAAGAGGCTCTAATTGAGACGTTGGAATGCAAAAGTGATAACCCTATCCTCGAGAAAAGACTACTTAAAGGAGTTGTTTTCCAGTCACTACACACGAACAACTCTTTACATGGTCAGGTTGTGCTTTCCTGACTTAGCACACACCCAGACAGGGAAAGAAGGAATATAAAACTGATGGTTTGGCTTCTCCAGGTTGGGAGTCCTTCATTTTTTGACCTCGGCTCCTCCGGGTACTGCAAACCTGTTTAATAACGCTGGCTTGTAATAAAGCAACTTTTCGTTCAGCAAAGCATCTCCGACGTCTCTTTTGATCCAGCCACACTGCTGTGTCGTCCTTCTGTCCGGAGGAGGATGACAACACCAGAAATGCACTTCATTCTAAATGGTCGAGCACCATCTTATCTTGCGGATTGTATTGTGCCGTATGTTCCGTCTCAAAATCTGCGTGCCAAGAACGCCGGCTTATTAGTAAGTAAGTACCCGTATTTTTCGGACTATAAGTCACAGTTTTTTTCATAGTTTGGCCGAACTCCAGTGTAACTTATATATGTTTTTTTCCTTCTTTATTATACATTTTCGGCAGGTGCGACTTATACTCCGGTGCGACTTATACTCCGAAAAATACGGTAAGTACATTTTATTTATAAAACGTTGTTCGGATAAAAATTACAAAGTGCTGTACAAAACATACATGAAGTAAAACAATTGAATTAAAACAACAAGGCCAATGCTATAAAAAGAATAAAAGGGATTTTAAAAAAAAGTTAAAAAGCCAACAACTAAAAGCTTTTCTAAAAATACTTCAAATGTTTTTTTTCCAAATAGTCAACACAGTCAAGCTCACAGAGGGACTGGTGCAAGTCATTCCAGAGTGTAAGGGCTACAGCCTGTAATGCCAGGTCTTTAGCAGACCCTGGCCTGTAGACCGAAGGCTGCGCCCTGAAGTGTAGAGGCACAACAAATCAGCGATATACTTAGGGGGCCTCGCCTCACAGAAAGTCAGGATTAAAATGTTAAACTATACAAAATTTGACTGGAAGCCAATGAAGACTGGATAAAATGGGGGTAATGTGGGTTATTTTGGGTGCACCGGTCAGAAGTCTGGCAGCCGCATTCTGTACAGTCTGAAGTCTCTTTAGTGTTAACTTGTTGAAAGAAGTGGAAACAGAATTACAACAGTCAATGCGAGACAAGATGAACGTGTGAATGATCATTTCGAGATCCGATTTTGACAACAAATTTGTTACTTAAAAGATATTTCTCCGGTGATAAAAACAGTGCTTGGTGAGTTGACAACAGTGACCCTCCATTTATCGAACACAACCCCAAGGTTTCTGAGGCAGTTTTTACAGATACACCCAGAGCATCGTGGAAGTTCTTAATCAGGGGGATTTTTTTTTTTTTACTGGGAGTGAAGTGAAGTGAAGTGAATTATATTTATATAGCGCTTTTTCTCTAGTGACTCAAAGCGCTTTACATAGTGAAACCCAATATCTAAGTTACATTTAAACCAGTGTAGGTGGCACTGGGAGCAGGTGGGTAAAGTGTCTTGCCCAAGGACACAACGGAAGTGACTAAGATGGCGGAAGCGGGGATCGAACCTGCAACCCTCAAGTTGCTGGCACGGCCACTCTACCAACCGAGCTATACCGCCCCAATGATCAGTTTCTGTTTTGTTAGTTTCTCTGAAGGAAATTCAAAGACAACCAGTCTTTGATACAGGATACACATTCCAAGAACTCAGATCAAAAGTGAAACTGAAAATTTGAAGGAGCAGTACAGTTGAATGTAATCTTCAAAGAAAGGATAAGACACATTTTTCAAAACTACGGATCAACCGACCAAGAGGCATCAGGTACAACCAGGGGCGCCGCTAGGGATTTTGGGCCCCATGAAAAGAATCTTTACAGGGCCCCCAACACAGTGTCATTATTTTTTCTGTATTATAATTTCATCATCATTAGGGGCCTCTCTGGGCCCCCCTCCATCATGGGCCCCTAGAATCCGTCTCTTTTACCCCCCCTTTTCGGCGCCCCTGGGTACAACACAAATAAAATGAGCCCCAGAACAGAGCCCGGGGCAACTCCACATGACAGTTTGGACAATACTTGCCAACCCTCCCGAATTTTCCGAGACCAGTCCTGAATATCAGTGCCCTTCCCGAAAATCTCCCGGGGCAACCATTCTCCCGATTTTCACCAGGACAACAATATTAAGGGCGTGCCACCTTTAGCGTCCTCTACAACCGGTCGACGCATTCGCTTTTTCACCATACAAACAGCGTGCTGGTCCAGTCACACGTTGTATGCGGCTTCTGCATACACACGAAAGTGACTGCAAGACATACTTGATCAACAGCCATACAGGTCACACTGAGGATGGCCGTATAAGCAGCTTTAACACTGTTACAAATATGCGCCACACTGTGAACCCACACCAAACAAGAATGACAAACACATTTCAGGAGAACATCCGCACCGTAACACAACAGAACAAATACCCAGAATCCCTTGCATCCCTAACTCTTCCGGGCTACAATATACACCCCCGCTACCACCAAACCCCGCCCCCCAATCTCCCGAATTCGAAGGTCTCAAGGTTGGCAAGTATGGTTTGGACACATTGAACTAATCTAATGACATCTCTAATGACTTCTCCTGGACAGTCAACACCACATCAATCATCAAGAAGGCTCAGCAGCGGCTACACTTCCTTAGAGTCCTCGGGAAGTACAACCTGAAGCCTGACCTGCTGCTGACCTTCTACCGCTCGTCCATCGAGAGCCTGCTGACCTACTGTATTACGGTATGGTACGGCAGCTGCACTGCAGCAGACAGGGAGAGGCTGCAAAGAGTGGTCAAGACGGCTCAGAAGATCATCGGCCGCCCTCTCCCCTCTCTGACGGACATCTACACCTCCCGCTGCCTCAACAGAGCCAGTGCCATCATCAAGGACAGCACCCACCCTGGCTCTGACCTGTTCCACCTGCTGCCCTCTGGGAAGCGCTACAGGTGCATTAAAACCAAAACAAACAGGCTAAAGAACAGCTTCTTCCCCAGGGCCATAACCATCCTGAACGGACTGCCCCATTGTCCCTCATAACTGCCTTCTCTTCGGTGCAATAACCCATTCCACCAACCACCCTGTTTTTGTTTTTTTGTTTTTTTCATGTATATATTCATTTCACACCATATTCATTGCACTTCTACATTTTTTATATTTTTATATATTTGCACATTGTTTTTCTAGCATGCACACATCGCACTGTATGGAATGGCCTCAATCTCGTTACCTTGCGTAATGACATTAAAGCTGATTCTGATTCTGATTCTGATTACATCACTAAAATATAAACATTAAAAGTTCTTCAATTTATATAAGAAGTAAACCACTGGAAGACAGCACCAGAAAAGCCCATCTCAGATTTGAGTCGATGAATCAGTACACTGTGATCCACAGTGTCAAAGGCAGATGTCAAATCGAGTAAAACCAAAACTGTGTAGCGACCAGAGACCGAGGACATCCTCAAGTCACTGGAAACTTTCAAGAGAGCAGTTTTGATGGAGTGGATTGACCTACAGCCAGATTGGTATTAATCATAAAAATCATGCTGTTCCAAAGATGAGGTTAGCAGCTCAGCTACTGCTTTTGCCATGATTTTTGACATTAAGGGAAGTTTTGATAAGGGCAGGTAATTCATAGATCAAGATTAGGCTTTTATGAGTAGGATTCAGTATGTTTAAAAAAGCTGGGGATCGAGCCAGACTGAAGTGTAAGGTTTATCAATTTTACCACCCGAGGACCGCCAACACCAAAAACATCTAACAGCAGTGGGGTAGGAACAATGTCCACAGGGCTCGATGATTCAGTTTGCCCACTAAAACCTGAACATCCTGTAGGCTGACAGGAGTGAAGGAAGACCATGATGCATAACATGTCTTTTCAATCGTGTCAAATAAGACTTAATGAGTAAGATAAGACCAGATGATATAGCGGGATCAGCTACTTACCGTGGTTTGTTGTCGGCAATAATGAAGGATGCGACGATGCTGGCGGACGAGAGGGAGGAACAAAGCCCGGCCGACATACAGGTTGGAACTGTAGGCTTGCTAAGGTTAAACTTCTACCAAGTCTGTAACTTTCTAATGCCTAACCTTGGACAAATACATGTCTATATTGACAAAAAAAAGGCTTTACAATTCTATATCATGTAAATAACTCAGCTGCGCAGCTGCTTTGACTTGTAAACAATGGAGGTTCAAGGCTATAAATTGAGCAAACGTAATAACGGTTTATAGAACTTACCCGTCCATCGCCAAACACAGTAAACACTGATCCAAATAAAAGTAGTTTTTTAGGAAAGTACTTTTTTTTGCTGCAGCTGTTACATATACTGTAATATTGTACATGGTAATTGGGATTTGTTATATATTGTATATATTACCGTATTTTTCGGACTATAAGTCGCAGTTTTTTTCATAGTTTGGCCGGGCTCCAGTGCGATTTATATATGTTTTTTTTCCTTCTATATTATGCATTTTCGGCAGGTGCGACTTATACTCCGGTGCGACTTATACTCCGAAAAATACAGTATATAAAAATATAATATATTATAATAATATTTCAGTATATGTTATATACTGCATGTATAATATGTAAATATTACATATGTTATATTTTATATTGCTACTATGGTACATTTTTTGTCTACTTAAGACCTGCATTATCCTTTCCATCCTTTGTAACTGAGCTACTGTGTGGAACAGTGACGTGCAGTCACTGGAGGCAGGTGAGGCAGGGCCTCACATGCCATCATGGAAAGAAAAAAAATGTAAAAAGAAAAAAAAAAAATTAAATTGTTATATGTATTCAGTGATTATACTATAAAGTTATTTTCCATTTAACTTCACCAGTTTTAGATTAATTTTATTCAAAATCGCTGAATTGTCACATTTGCCGTTCAAATACTGAGAAGAGACGGAGCGGTGATCAGCAGCCAGTTGAGGCACGTCACTCAGTTGTGCCTCAACATGGATTGCGGACTCGGCTAACTGCTGGCCTGCTGTGCAGTGAGACCGTATTGATATATGAACTATATTATACATTTCCATAATTTAGTTAGCTGAGGTATATAATTGCAGTGTATTTTGTCAACAATTGTATGTGTGTAAAGTATTTCTTGTGCTGAGCAATCATAAAACTGCTGCGAAGACGCACTGTGTGAGGCTCGCAGTAATCCCGCCTCCTGGTGCCGGTTAATGCACCCCCGCCGCAGAATGCACCCCCTGACGGGAGCGCCACACCAACCAAAGCCCACACCCAAACCCTTTACGTGCAAGACCGAATCCACCCAAAAAAAGTCACTTAACAAGAAGCCAAAAAGTGCAAAAACAACATTGCTCACGCCGGAGGAGCCGTGAACGACTGCAGGGACACAACATTAGGTACACCTGCAGACTGCAGCACGGATTTCATATTTCATTCATTCACAACTCCTCCAACACGAACACCACTGTTCCCGCACCTATAAGTAAAGGTAAGACCATAATAAAAAATTTTTTATTAAATGTGCTTTTTTGTGTGCTACAGTTTGTATGTGTAAAGTTAAAGTTAAGTTAAAGTACCAATGATTGAAATTTGTCCTCTGCATTTGACCCATCCCTTGATCACCCCCTGGGATGTGAGGGGAGCAGTGGGCAGCAGCGGCACCGCGCCCGGGAATAATTTTTGGTGATTTAACCCCCAATTCCAAGCCTTGATGCTGAGTGCCAAGCAGGGAAGAATGCTGGTATGAACTTTTAAACATAACCCGTTAACTGCTGCCAATCAAATGGTGAATAAGATACTCTTTAGGGTTCATATGTTTGTAAATCTGACTGTGATGAAGTCAGTGCCTCAACAGCCATCAACCTCACCGCACGTCACTGGTGTGGAACAATATCCCTTGTGGATCAATAAAGTTTGTCTAAGTCTCTTCACTTTGGAAGTAGTCCATGCTCTTGAGATACAACAGTGGTTGCTCTTTTGAAAACGTTTAATAGTGAGTTGGTCATTTTTTTACTCCAACAAGAAACGACCAAATCTGATGTATGGCCTTTTGCGAAAGGAGTCCATAAGCGATACCAGGCTAAGGGACAAGAGGAGCTATCAACAAGGAGGTAGAAATCACTAACAATTGATACACTCTTCACCCTAACAATAGATTATATAAACTTGCTAAATTCATCTGGAATTCCACAAGCAAGACCAGGCGGTCGGTAGACTAAATCACACTAAAAAGAAGAATGAGTGATTCCCAGAGCCTCAAGAAAAGTCCGCAGGCTCGAGCGTCTTCTAATCAAGCTCCAGTACTCTGGAATGACCTAGCGGCAATAGTTAAAGATGTTTCCTCTAGCTCAGTGGTTCTTAACCTTGTTGGAGGTACCGAACCCCACCAGTTTCATATGCGCATTCACCGAACCCTTCTTTAGTGAAAAATAAAATGTTGTTTTTCAAATTCAAGACAAAGTTATATGTTTTTGGTAACACTTTAGTATGGGGAACATATTCTAAGTAACAAAGACTTAGTTTAGAGTTATTTGGTTAGGGTTAGAGGGTTAGGGCCAGGGTTATAGGGTTAGGGTTATAATAAGACCATGCCGAATAAGGTATTAATAAGTACTTAATAATGACTAGTCAAGAGCCAATATGTTACTAATTTGCATGTTAATAAGCAACTAATTAATGGTGAATATGTTCCCCATACTAAAGTGTTACCATGTTTTTTTACTGGTGCACAAAATTAACCGTGCAAGAACATCACCTTGTTCAAAGAACAAAACCAACACAGTGCATAAACTCACAACAAATTACACACCTGCAAATCAGTCTGACTTCTGCTGTTGCCGTATCCGTAATACGCCGATAGGGAGAAGTTTTTATTTACACGATGAGTCGGGTGTGTCTTGACCTCCGCCGAACCCCTGAGGCCGACTCACCGAACCCCTAGGGTTCGATCGAACCCAGGTTAAGAACCACTAATCTAGTTTTTGGTAACACAACTGAAAAATAAGACAACAGACAGTGATGGTATTGACATGATACTTGTGAAAAAGACTATTGACTGTATCATCAAACCTCTTTGTTATGTTTTTAATTTTTCTTTTCAAACAGGGACCTTTCCAAATAAAATGAAGGCAGCAAAGGTAATTCCACTCTTTAAAACGGGAGATACACATAGATTTACTAATTACAGACCAGTGTCACACTGCAAAAACCGAAATCTAAGTAAGATTAAATATCTCAAATAAGGGTGATATTTGCTTATTTTCTGTCTGATAAGATAATTCTTCTCACTAAGCAGATTTTATGTTAGAGTGTTTTACTTGTTTTAAGGGTTTTGGTCCTAAATGATCTCAGTAAGATATTACAGCTTGTTGCTGAGATTTTATGACCTATATTGAGTAAAACATGCTTGAAACTAGAATATCAACTGATGCAAAGCTGTGTCATCAACACTCCTAAGTATAAAACTATAGAGCGATGAGAGAGAAGTGTATGGTCAGAGAGTGTTTGGGCCTGTATGTGTGTGTGTGTGTTTTGTCTCGTCTTGTCTTGTCTCATAGTAACAGTGGTACTATTGTATTGTTAGTGTACAGGAGCTTTTCTTGTTTTTGTTTGTATAGTATTGTTCTTGTATTATATTGTTTATGTTAAATGTGGAATGAGTGAGAGGGGTTGGGATATTATAAGCATTTGCTTCATCCAACCCCTTTTCAAGCCTTGCATAATTGTCTCTGCCAAAATGTAAAAAAAAAAAAAAAAGTGTGTTGTACTGTGCAGGTTTGAAATAAATAATTAAATTCAATTCTACTTTTTTAAAGTAATAAATTCTTACCTCAAGCAAGAAAAAAAAATCATGATGCCGAGCGCATATCATTATGTCAAGATAAGGGTACTATTATTTACTTAATTTAAGAATATTTTTCCACCTATTGAGCAAAAAGGTCTTTTTTTCTACAAAGAAACGTGCACTTGTTATTAGTGAGAATGTACTTATGATAAAGGGGAACATTATCACAATTTCAGAAGGGTTAAAACCATTAAAAATCAGTTCCCAGTGGCTGATTATATTTTTCGAAGATTTTTTCAAAATTTTACCCATCACGCAATATCCCTAAAAAAAGCTTCAAAGTGCCTGATTTTAACCATCGTTATAAACACCCGTCCATTTTCCTGTGACGTCACATAGTGAAGCCAACACAAACAAACATGGCGGAAAGAACAGCAAGCTATAGCGACATTAGCTCGGATTCAGACTCGGATTTCAGCGGCTTAAGCGATTCAACAGATTACGCATGTATTGAAACGGATGGTTGTAGTGTGGAGGCAGGTAGCGAAAACGAATTTGAAGAAGAAACTGAAGCTATTGAGCCATATCGGTTTGAACCGTATGCAAGCGAAAACGACACGACAGCCAGCTACACGGGAGAAAGAGAGGACGAATTCGGCGATCGCCTTCTAACCAACGATTGGTATGTGTTTGTTTGGCATTAAAGGAAACTAACAACTATGAACTAGGTTTACAGCATATGAAATACATTTGGCAACAACATGCACTTTGAGAGTGCAGACAGCCCAATTTTCATCAATTAATATATTCTGTAGACATACCCTCATGTCAGCAGGCCAGGGAAGCTAGGTTCGATATTCTTCTCTTGATCATCTTCGGGACGGTGTGAGCCAAGACATCCAGGGGGTTTAGCTCGCTCGTCTGCGGGACCAAACTGCCGCCATTTCTTGCCGTGCTACCGAGGTCCTTTGTCCCTGAATTGCTCACACACTCCGGCAGATTCAATGGGGGTCTGGCGGCAGATTTCTTTGACTTTATTGTTGGAAATGCATCTGCTTTGAGTGTCGCAGGATATCAACACATTCTTGCCATCTCTGTCGTAGCATAGCTTTCGTCGGTAAAGTGTGCGGAACAAACGCCCAATTTCTTGCCACTTTCGCATCTTTGGGCCACTGGTGCAACTTGAATCCGTCCCTGTTCGTGTTGTTACACCCTCCGACAACACACCGACGAGGCATGATGTCTCCAAGGTACGGAAAACAGTCGAAAAAACGGAAAACAGAGCTGATTTGACTCGGTGTTTGAGAAAATGGCGGATTGCTTCCCGATGTGACGCCACGTTGTGACGTCATCGCTCCGAGAGCGAATAATAGAAAGGCGTTTAATTCGCCAAAATTCACCCATTTAGAGTTCGGAAATCGGTTAAAAAAATATATGGTCTTTTTTCTGCAACATCAAGGTATATATTGACGCTTACATAGGTCTGGTGATAATGTTCCCCTTTAAGGTATTTTTGGGTTCATTGAGGTTAGCTAATTTTACTTGTTTTGGAAAGTCTTGACAAGCCGAATTTTCTTGTTCTATTGGCAGATAATTTTGCTTAGTCCAAATAAAATAACCCTAATTTTTCTTTTTCTTTTTTCTTGCCTTGACTTTTTGCAGTGCACTGCTGTAACAATTTTCTAAAATAATGGAAAAAATATTTGTAAAAAAATTAGACGGTTTTATTGAAAAGAACATGCTGTTGAGTGAGAGCCAGTATGGATTCCGGGCCAATAAATCCACTGCTTCAGCTGTGATGAATATAATGGAGGCTATAGCAACAGCAACTTATAATAATAAATACACTATAGGGGTGTTTATCGATCTTAAAAAAGCATTTGACACTATAGATCATTCTATATTATTGTCCAAGTTGCAGTCATTTGGTGTGAGAGGAGTAGTTTTAGACTGGCTAAGAAGTTATTTAGATAATAGACAAGAGTTTGTGGCTTTTGTGGGTAATACATCTGAACAAATGAGGATTGAATGTGGAACTCCACAAGGTTCGGTTTTGGGACCAACATTTTTTAGTTTATATATCAATGATATATGTGATGTATTGAAATTTGTATTATTTGCGGACGACACATACTTGCCAACCTTCCCGAATTTTCCGGGAGACTCCCGAAATTCAGCGCCTCTCCCGAAAACCTCCCAGGACAAATATTCTCCCGAAAAAAATCCCGATTTTCAGCTGGAGCTAGAGGCCACGCCCCCTCCAGCTCCATGCGGTTCTGAGTGAGGACAGCCTTTTTTCACGACGGGAGGACAACAGGGTGACAAGAACTAAATCGTCCAGACTAGAGATAAATTGTATTATTATGTTTATCTTACCTAAATATAAATATATTTATTAATTTTTTTTTTTTTAAACTAAATAAATGTTTACTATATTTTGCTAAAAACATCAAAATTAATTGTATTTTTATTTTTTCTGACTCCTTATTACATCCAGGCATAGAAATATACATTAAAATAAACATATTTTAAATAATTAATTTTAAATGATCATAATAATTCATTTAAATTGACCATATTTAATTATTAAAATAATTGCTTGTTTATCAACAACTTTAGCATTTTATTCATTACATTTTGAGTTAAGTTATCTTATATCCCTTAAGATTTATTTATGCAAGTTTGAAGTATCAATTATCTAAACACAGTTTTGTTTGCATATTTTCAGGATATAAATGTATATATATATGTATATATATATATATATATGTATGTATGAAATACTTGGTGAATTCTAGCTGTCAATATACTCCTCCCCTCTTAACCACGCCCCCACCCCCAACCACACCCCCGACCACGCCCCCTCCCCCACACCCCCCACCTCCCGAAATCGGAGGTCTCAAGGTTGGCAAGTATGGGACGACACCAACTTTTATAGTTCAGGACATGACTTAAAAGCGTTATTAAACATTATTGAACAGGAAATTATTAAATTTAAGAGATGGTTTGATGTCAATAAATTATCATTAAATGTAAAAAAAAAACAAAGTTTATGATGTTTTGTAAGAGGAAAAGGGAGGAAACGATCAAACTGTCAATAGATGGAATTGATATTGAAAGGGTTTCTGAACTTAGATTTTTAGGAGTGATACTGGATGACGGTCTGACATGGAAATCTCATATTGCACATGTACGCAAATAATTGTCGAAAAGTATTTTTATATTAAATAAGGTAAAATATGTGTTCGATTATAGTATTGTGCACTTATATTGCCATATATCAGCTACTGTGTGGAAGTGTGGGGGAACACATATAAGAGTAACATAAAGGCATCGTATCAACTACAGAAAAGAGCTATACGGATTATTCATAAAGCAGATTATCTAGAACAGTATTTTTCAACCTTTTTTGAGGCAAGGCACATTTTTTTCTTTAAAAAATACAGAGGCACACCACCAGCAGAAAACATTAAAAATGAAACTCCACCGGGTCGTCGTGTTTTAGTTCTTGTTTTGCGCTGTTATTTTGGTGGCCCTTCCTGTTTTGTTGGTGTTTTCCTGGAGCAGTTTCACGTCTTTCTTTGAGCGCTATTCCCCGCACCTGCTTTGTGTTAGCGAGCAAGAGTATTAAAGTTGTCGCCGTCCTTCTTTGTGGGGACATTGTTGATTGCCAAGTCATGTACGGATGTACTTTGTGGACGCCGTCTCTGCTCCACACGCCGCAAGTTTTTGCTGTCGTCCAGCATTCTGTTTCTGTTTATTTTGTAGCCAGTTCAGTTTTACTT
Organism: Nerophis lumbriciformis; assembly: GCF_033978685.3. Lineage (NCBI taxonomy): Eukaryota > Metazoa > Chordata > Actinopteri > Syngnathiformes > Syngnathidae > Nerophis > Nerophis lumbriciformis. The sequence continues at coordinate 48,721,576 of NC_084550.2, read as the reverse complement.
TAGATTTGAATAGCCATCCCTATGCTTCAATGCCTTTTCCTTTCCCTTTTGTTCATTTTTGGTTTAAGCGTTACATACCGTTTTACCTTTTGCATATTGGGTTCACGACAAACCGCTCTCATCACATTTCGACTTTTGTTACATGGTTACCCTGCCGAGCTCTACACAGGACAGACATTAAGGAACGGCACATTTTTTGCGGAATATAATTATTGATTTGCAAAAACTATTTTTTGGACCAATTTGGTGAAGTTGCATCATTTCTCACGGCACATCAGACAATATCTCACGGCACACTAGTGTGCCGCGGCACAGTGGTTGAAAAACACTGATCTAGAACACACTAACATATTTATTAATTCTGGTTTATTGAAACTACAGGAGCTAGTAAAGTTACAGACATTATGTGTTATGTTTAAGGCTAAAAGTAAAGTATTGCCAGCAAATTTACAAAAAATGTTTGTCATCACTTCTGAGAATGAAGAGCATAGAAGAAAGGGTCATTTCCAACATCAGTATTCAAGGACAACTTTAAAACAAATGTGTGTATCAGTAGTGGGGGTTAAACTATGGAATTCTCTTTACAATGAGATAAAAGATTGTAGAAATATATTCCAATTGAAAAAATATATCAAGACAGAACAATAAGATCATATGGACAGCCGTAAGTGTTTACATTTTGCTTTATATTTATTATTTTACTTATTTTTTGTCTGATTTTGTATCATCCCGTGAGGTGTATATTACTTTTTTTGTTCGGTTTGTACTTCATGAAGTTTTTGCACTTGTTTTTTTTGTTTGTTTTCATTATATTTGGATGTATTTGTTTGGTTTGTATGCTTGTGAATCTGGGCTATCCATTAAGTAAGACTACTTATTATGTTGAAGGGGGCAGGAAATATAAGATTTTCTTCATCCTGTTCCTTCTCAAGCATAGGTGTGTAAATATGTGTTTAGTTGCTAAAGTTTAATTGTCCATTGATCAAAATGAAATGATAGATCCTGTTTAGACCAGTTGACCTGATCATAGGATGTCGTGGTGGTTTCTGAAGATCTTGGAGGCAAATGTTATGATTAAGGGCTATATAAATACATTGTGATTGACTGATTGATGTAGAATGTTTTAAATGTGGGAAAAATGATCATAATATAACCCCTTTAAGCTAAATGTGGTATCCAAAGTGGCATTTTCGATGGTTTTCAACTGGACATTGTTGAACAAATGTCACTTTTCGAGTAGCTTTGCCATTTTAGGATGTTCAAACAGCTAATATCCTTTGACAAATTGAACCTAAATTCATTCATCCATCCATTTTCTACCGCTTGTCCCTTTCGGAGTTGCTGGAGCCTATCTAATCGCAGGGCCAATTTAGTGTTACCAATCAACCTATGCCCAGGTGCATGTCTTTGGAGGTGGGAGGAACCCACGCAGTCACAGGGAGAACACGCAAACTCCACAAAGAAAGACCCCGAGCCCGGGGATCGGACCCAGGACCTTCATTTTGTGAGGCACATGCACTAACCCCTGTTGTACCGTGCCACCCCATAATCGTGCAACACAGCCAAAATAGAGAATAATTGTACAAAACGGAACGGTACAAAGTGTACCTTTAGGCCAGAACTAATTAATAGGCTGAGAATGACACCATAGCGCCCCCCTGAGTTCATTTCAAAACTAATGGGACGAACATTTTTGCTCCGGGGTGTTCCTCAAGACACCCTTTTAAGTCCTCTCCTGTTTTTTACGTAAGGTCATTTATGTAACCAATGTGTTAATGTCGCTTCTTTACTTCATTTGTTCAGCTTCTCTAGTTACACTAGTGGTGTTCCTCAAGGTTCCATTTTAGGGCCTCTCTTTTTTGGGAAGATCAACTTGTGGCCCCGCGAGTTGACTTCAAAAAACTTGTGAGAGACTAATTTTTGAAACAGATTCTTAAAATGCCGTCATAGAGATGATCTTCGACTAGTTTTTTTGCAGTTGGTGTTTAAAGACAGCAGCGTGTTTCTGTAACTCGGTCAAAACATACAGACTGAAATTAAATGTCTACTTTAGATCAGACCTGGGCAAATTAATGCCGGTTGAGTTTTTCAATCTGGCCCGCCGGACATTCCCAAATAATTGTTTTAGATCTTTAAGATGGAAAGTGTAGCTGTCATTATGATGTGCAATGATGTTTTCAAATGACCGTAAGTCTTGAACTATACAAAGTATTTCAATGGTTGGAATCTGCACGTTTGCATGATATACTAGTTACTATGGTGATCTAATTAGTTACTATAGTGATCTAATTAGTTACTATGGTAATTTTAGTCACAGCAGCTCAGACGAGGCACCAAGCAGTGTGGGTGGGGAGCATTTCCACAGAGTGTTTCCGGAGCCCGAAATGTTGGTGTCAGGCACAGACACGGAAGGAGATTTTTACAAATAAGTTCTAAATCTTAGTGATGTATCACATATATCAGATTGTAGGTGTTTTTTTGTTTTTTTTTACCTTTCACGTTCATATTTCGCTGTGTTTGTTGCATTTTTGTTGCGTAAAATATGTCGATCGAGAAGGGGTATGACGTTCATATGTTGTCAATATTCAGTGTTTTATCGTTCATCATACTAGCCAACCCTCCCAAATTTTCCGGGAGACTCCCGAATTTCAGTGCTTCTCCCGAAAATCTCCCGGGACAACCATTCTCCCGAATTTCTCCCGATTTCCAGTCGGACAACAGGCACGCCCCTTCCAGGTCCATGCGGACCTGAGTGAGGACAGCCTGTCGTCACGTCCGCTTTTCCTCCATATAAACAGCGTGCCGACCCAGTCATGTCATAACCTCTACGGCTTTTGGAGAGTGCACAACTCATACTTGCCAACCTTGAGATCTCCGATTTCGGGAGGTGGCGGGGGCGTGGTTGGGGACGGGGCGTGGTTAAGAGGGGAGGAGTATATTTACGGCTAGAATTCACCAAGTCAAGTATTTCATATATATATATATATACATACACATATATACATATATATATATATATACACATATACACACACATATATATATATATATATATATATATATATATTTATAATAAAATAAATATATATTTATAGCTAGAATTCACTGAAAGTCAAGTATTTCTTGTATATATATATATATATATATATATATATATATATATATATACATACATACATACATATATATATATATATATATATATATATATATACAAGAAATACTTGACTTTCAGTGAATTCTAGCTATAAATATATATTTCTTTTATTATAAATATATATATAAAATAAATACTTGAATTTCAGTGTTCATTTATTTACACATATACACACACATAACACTCATCTACTCATTGTTGAGTTAAGGGTTGAATTGTCCATCCTTGTTCTATTCTCTGTCCCTATTTTTCTAACCATGCTGAACACCCTCTCTGATGATGCATTGCTGTGTGGCACGCACAAAAGTGCTTTCATCAAATGCACTAGATGGCAGTATTGTCCTGTTTAAGAGTGTCACAACATTGCTGTTTACGGCAGACAAACTGCTTTACGGTAGACTAAAACGTGACTGCTGTTGTTGTGTGTTGTTAATGCGCTGGGAGGACGTTAATGAAACTGCTTAACAATAAACCCACATAAGAAACCAAGAACTCGCCCTCCATCATTCTACAGTTATAACGTGATTGGGCAGGTACGCTGTTTATATTGTGGGAAAGCGCACTCAGGTCCGCCTGAATTTCGGGAGATTTTCGGGAGAGGCGCTGAATTTCGGGAGTCTCCCGGAAAATCCGGAAGGGTTTGCAAGTATGACAACTGCACACACAACAAGAAGGAGACGAAGCAGAAGAACGACGAAGAGACAGTCATGGCGATGACGAGTGACAGAGAATAGAACGAGGATGGACAATTCAACCCTAAACTCACTCCTTTCCTGCAAATTAAATTTCACAGATGCTGCCCAATATCACATGCATCCATAAACGTGGACACATGTGAAAAAGTGCAATATATTTATCTGTACAGTAATATATTTATTTATTTATTCATTTTATATATATATATTTATATATTCCATCCATCCATCCATTTTCTACCGCTTATTCCCTTTGGGGTCGCGGGGGACGCTGGAGCCTATCTCAGCTACAATCGGGCGGAAGGCGGGGTACACCCTGGACAAGTCACCACCTCATCGCAGGGCCAACACAGATAGACAGACAACATTCACACTCACATTCACACACTAGGGCCAATTTAGTGTTGCCAATCAACCTATCCCCAGGTGCATGTCTTTGGAGGTGGGAGGAAGCCGGAGTACCCGGAGGGAACCCACGCAGTCACGGGGAGAACATGCAAACTCCACACAGAAAGATCCCGAGCCTGGGATTGAACCCAAGACTACTCAGGACCTTCGTATTGTGAGGCAGATGCACTAACCCCTCTTCCACCGTGCTGCCCTATATTTATATATTATTTATATTTATTTATTTATATATGCACTTTATTGCTTTTTTATCCTGCACTACCATGAGCTTATGTAATAAAATTTCGTTCTTATCTGTGCTGTAAAGTTCAAATTTGAATGACAATAAAAAGGAAGTCTAAGTCTAAGTCATACTTACGCTCCTTCAAAGGCTGTGCTACTGGCTGCAAAGCATTGCACTTTCAAATACAACAATGAGTAGAGGAGTGTTATGTGTGTGTATATGTGTAAATAAATGAACACTAAAATTAAAGTATTTCTTATATTTATATATCTCCCGAATTCGGAGGTCTCAAGGTTGGCAAGTATGTTGTTCATAGTTAATATTGTAAAGCCCGCATTCTTTATTTTCATGTACATTCTGGGTGTCTCATTCAGTAAAAAAAAAGTAAAATTCCATTCCGTTTTTTTAAGGTGGTCTGTCATAACTTTTTTAGCATTCAATCAGACATTATTGTAAAGTTTTGTATTAGTGTTCTTAAAAATATGACACATTTTTGTCTCTAAACTTGCCCCCCCCCCCGAGTCAAAATAATTGCTCAGGAATATACAAAAAACAAACAAAAAAAAAACTAATAGTTTAGGAAGAATTTCACCCCCATCGGTCCTTAGCTTTCTGGAAATGTGAACCCCCAAAACAACTTCAGTTACTTTACCAGGGATATTTAACTAAGTAAAGTTAAAGTACCAATGATTGTCACACACACACACTAGGTGTGGCGAAATTATTCTCTGCATTTGACCCATCACCCTTGATCACCCCCTGGGAGGTGAGGGGAGCAGTGAGCAGCAGCGGTGGCTGCGCCCGGGAATCATTTTCGGTGATTTAACCCCCAATACCAACCCTTGATGCTGAGTGCCAAGCAGGGAGGTCATGGATCCCATTTTTATAGTCTTTTGTATGACTTGGCCGGGGTTTGAACTTACAACCTACCGATCTCAGGGCGGACACTCTAACCACTAGGACACCGAGTAGGTAGTAGTAGGGATAATCTGCTAAAAATGTTCCCTTAAGGGTTTGTGCCTGACAGTCAAAAAAAAAAAAAAGGGAATATTGCATGCTCATGCGCACACAAAGTGACACAGGAGGCAACATTGAGGTCTTCCCACGCCCTCCTGCCCCTCTCCTTGGACTGAGACATCTCCCACAGGCTGAGCTCTAAATAGACCGCACCCCCAAAACCTTCAAACACACACTTGTACACTTATGTTTGGACACACACACTCGCCCCCAACAGTGAGTACACAGTGCTATATTGCTAACAAGGGTGACACAAACAATAGGGGTCAAAGTTTGGTGTGCACATCTTCTTCTTGAATACATGAGAAAATGCCTCTTTACTTTTGACTTCTACTGTGTTTTACTGTATTCAAAAAGCAACACAACTGGCACTAGCTTGTGTGGAACTTAGGTGACCTCCTCAGAAGGTCGCTGCTACACCTCAAAGTCCTACTCGTGGCAAGAATGTTAACCCTAAATAAATGCTCCAACGCTGAATAAAAGGGAGGACGGCGGAAGTAGCGGCCGTATATTGTGAGACTAAATGCATAAAAACGGAAATCTTACAGTACAACAAAAATGCAGTATCATAATATGAAGTTGTACGATTACACGATGCACTTTTAGGGCATTTTGTCATATCTTAAACGACTAACTATAGCGATGAATCGTGCAAATATACACTATATTGCCAAAAGTATTTGGCCACCCATCCAAATGATGAGAATCAGGTGTCCTAATCACTTGGTCGGGCCACAGGTGTATAAAATCAAGCACTTAGGCATGGAGACTGTTTCTACAAACATTGGTGAAAGAATGAGCCGCTCTCAGTGATTTCCAGCGTGGAACTGTCACAGGATGCCACCTGTGCAACAAATCCAGTCATGAAATTTCCTCGCTCCTAAATATTCCAATGTCAACTGTCAGCTTTATTATAAGAAAATGGAAGAGTTTGGGAACAACAGCAACTCAGTCACGAAGTGGTAGGCCACGTAAACTGACAGAGAGGGGTCAGCGGATGCTGAAGTGCATAGTGCAAAGAGGTTTCTGCACAATCAGTTGCTACAGAGCTCCAAACTTCATGTGACCTTCCAATTAGCCCACGTACAGAACGCAGAGAGCTTCCTGGAATGGGTTTCCATGGCCAAACAGCTGCATCTAAGCCATACATCACCAAGTCCAATGCAAAGCGTGGGATGCAGTAGTGTAAAGCACCACTGGACTCTAGAGCAGAGACGTGTTCTCTGGAGTGATGAATCACACTTTTCTATCTGGCAATCTGATGGACCAGTCTGGGTTTGGAGGTTGCCAGGAGAACGGTACATTTCGGACTGCATTGTGCAGAGTGTGAAATTTGGTGGAGGAGGAATTATGGTGTGGGGTTGTTTTTTAGGAGTTGGGCTCGGCCCCTTAGTTCCAGTGAAAGGAACTTTGAATGCTTCAGGATACCAAAACATTTTGGACAATTCCCTGCTCCCAACCTTATGGGAACAGTTTGGAGCGGGCCCCTTCCTCTTCCAACATGACTGTGCACCAGTGGACAAAGCAAGGTCCATAAAGACATGGATGACAGAGTCTGGTGTGGATGAACTTGACTGGCCTGCACAGAGTCCTGACCTGAACCCGATAGAACACCTTTGGGATGAATTAGAACGGAGACTGAGAGCCAGGCCTTCTTGACCAACAACAGTGTGTGACCTCACCAATGCGCTTAATTCCTATAAACACACTCGGCAACCTTGTGGACAGCCTTCCCAGAAGAGTTGAAGCTGTAATAGCTGCAAAAGGTGGACCGACGACATATTGAACCCTATGGGTTAGGAATGGGATGGCACTTAAAGTTCATATGTGAGTCAAGGCAGGTGGCCAAATACTTTATATATATATAATAATTTATACTTAGTATTTGTATACACTCTTATCTCCCCGTTGACGTTTTCATCCTTTAACTACCCTATTGCTATCAAATTAAGTATTCCCCAGGGGGTTAGGTAAATGTAGCATGTTATTACCCACCTCTGGCAGCAAGAACCAACCATCTCTCACACGCCCCCCACTTATTTGGGAACATTCTAAAGTGATTCCATTCTGATTAATACAAGCAAAGTTGTGGCCAAAATAGAGCATCATTTTACCTCAAAAACAGAGAAAGTCCCCAGTATCTCGGTGTTGGCCCTGTGATGAGGTGGCGACTTGTCCAGGGTGTACCCCGCCTTCCGCCCGATTGTAGCTGAGATAGGCTCCAGCGCCCCCCGCGACCCCAAAGGGATTAAGCGGTAGAAAATGGATGGATGGATGGATAGAATACAAAACATGTTTTCAGTTATTTCACATTTTTTTGTTAAGTACACATGTGTTCATTCATAGTTTTGATGCCTTCAGTGACAATCTACAATGTAAATAGTCATGCAAATAAAGAAAACACATTGAATGAGAAGGTGTGTCCAAACTTTTGGCCTGTACTGTCCATCACTTAAAACCTTTAGCACATCAGTATGTGGAATTAATTTATGGAATGGATTACCCTGCCTTACGCGACCCCAAAAGGGACAAGCGGCAGAAAATGAATAGATGGATGGATGAAGGAAAGGAATCAATGTATTAATATGATCCAGTTTTAGAAACTGTTTAAATCGCAAAGTGTTAACAAAGGAATAATCCTGATATGCTTTTTGAACCCCATTGAAAATTAAATAATCGTATTTATCTCATATGACAATCAAAACGTATTTGTTAATTAAAACTGTTTAAATTGTGTTATAAATTGAGAACAGGGAGTGAACAAAAGTGTTAGTAATTGCTATAGGGCAGTGACGTGCAGTCACTAGAGGCAGGTGAGGCGGGGCCTCATCTGCCATCGTGTAAAGAAAAAAAATGTAAAAAGAAAAAAAATGAATTAAATTGTTATATGTATCCAGTGATTATACTATAAAGTTATTTTCCATTTAACTTCACCAGTTTTAGATTATTTTTATTCAAAATCGCTGGATTTTCACATTTGCCGTTCAAATACTGAGAAGAGACGGTGCGGTGAACAGCAGCCAGTTGAGGCACGTCACTCAGTGCCTCAACATGGACGGACTCGGCTAACTGCTGGCCTGCTGTGCAGTGAGACCGGATTGCTATGTGAATTATATTATACATTTCCATAGTTTAGTTAGCTGAGGTATATAATGTACAGTGTATTTTGTCAACAACTGTATGTGTGTAACGTATTTCTTGTGCTGAGCGATCATAAAACGGCTGCAAAAGACGCACTGGCTGAGGATCGCCTCCTGCACCCCCGCCGTAGAATGCACGGCAACCCCTGACGGGAGTGTTATATCAACTAAAGCCCACACTTAAACTTTCCACGTGCAAGATTGAATCTATTTTAAAAAATTATTTCATAAGAAGCCAAAAAGTGCAAAAACAATAATGTTGGTGTTGGAGGAGTTGTGAATGACTGCAGGGACACAACATTAGATACACCTGCAGACTGCAGGTGTACCTAATTCACAACTCCTCCAACACGAACATTGTTTTTGCACTTTTTGGCTTCTTATTAAATAACTTTTGTAACCTATTTTCATGGGCTTTCCTCTTTGTGATGTTAAGTTCCTGTTATGCGCTGTTATACAGTATATGCCTTGAGCTCTTATTTTGAAGGCGCTAAGAGCGGAATGATGTCACGTTGCGGAGGTTTTTGAAAGAAGGTAAATAAAGTGGTCCTCGTGTAAACTGGAGCCTCAGTGTTTGTTATTTTGTAGTTTCATACAGTATAGGCGACATTTATAAACCCTCGGTTACACTTTTTTAAATAGATTCAATCTTGCACGTGGAAAGTTTAAATGAGGGCTTTAGTTGCGGCGCATGGACTTAATTTCTAAGTAAAGGTAAGACCATAATAACGTTTTTTTAATTAAATGTGCTTTTTTGTGTGCTACAGTTTGTATGTGTAAAGTTAAAGTTAAGTTAAAGTACCAATGATTGTCACACACACACTAGGTGTAATGAAATTTGTCCTCTGCATTTGACCCATCCCCTTGATCACCCCCTGGGAGGTGAGGGGAGCAGTGGGCAGCAGCGGCGCCACGCCTGGGAATCATTTTTGGTGATTTAACCCCCAATTCCAACCCTTGATGCTGAGTGCCAAGCAGGGAAGAATGCTGGTATGAGCTTTTAAACATAACCCGTTAACTGCTGCCAATCAAATGGTGAATAAGATACTCTTTAGGGTTCATATGTTTGTAAATCTGACTGTGATGAAGTCAGTGCCTCACCAGCCATCAACCTCACCGCACGTCACTGCTATAGGGGTAGGATCAAATAAACTCGAAAATGGAAACATGTGATGTATCATATTGTAATTGTATGCATGAAACAAACCTAAACAACAGTACATTATTTGCCGCAATCAGCAGATTATAATGAACACAGTTCTACTAGTACCACAGTACCACTTAATAATACTGATAGGTGTTGGATTAATAGTGCAGTTATCTGCCTCATTTGTATGCAAATCAGCAACACATTTATGTCCTGTTTTAATAAAGCAGGCAAGGGATTCTTCATCAGTCCAACCTGCTCTCATCAATAACTCTCTCTCTCTCTCTGTCAGCCGCACATTGTTCGTCAAGGTGGCCCACTTTGTTTGAGAATGTCAGAGTATAACAAAGAGTCAAATGTGACCTTTTCTCCTTTTTAACAGTGCAACAGTGCTCCCCCCCCCCCCCCCCCCCCCCCCCAAACTTTAAGTTGTGTAAATTATGTGACCTTTAATTTTGTTTTGTTGTTTACACTTAAGTATTGTCTCAAATGTTTTGTTCTGTTGGAAAGCAGTGATTACTGTCCACTGAATAGGAGTCAACACGGACTTGACTGTGGAAATAGCTGGCAACACAAGTAGTTGGAACGCGTACCCAAACTAGATGCCGTTAGGTGCCGATGTAAACCGTAGTAACCAGATGGAAAAAAAACATGTGCTTCATTTCGGTGCTAAATGAATGCGGACAAGCGCGTCAAAAAGGATTTTTAGCTAGTGACAGAAGCAGTCCACGCTCAAATCCAACGCACTTACATTTTGTCAAAAGGCTCTTTTAGCAGCAACAGCAATGCAACACTTATTTATTAAACAGCAATCATCAAGGTGCATTCACAAACTCTGGAATTCAGAACATCAACCATTACACCAGCAAGTTGTTTTGTTTGCACATTCCCTGTGTTCTTTATTGCTGTGATAATGACAACAATGCGTTGTAGATTGTATTTCACATTGTCACATTTATATATATATATATATATATATATATATATATATATATGCAAACAACTGTGTTTACTCTTTTTAAATCAAAATGACAAAGTACCCAAATGACCCTGATCAAAAGTTTACATACCCCAGTGACTTTGATTTGATAACATGCACAAAAGTTGACACAAACAGGTTTGAATGGCTAATCAAGGTTCCAATCCTCACCTGTGACATGCTTGTTTGTAATTAATGTGTGTGTATAAAAGGTCAGTGAGTTTCTGGGCTTCTGACAGACCATTGCATCTTTCATCCAGTGCTGCACAGGTGTTTCTGGATTCTGAGTCATGGGGAAGGCAAAAGAATTGTCAAAGGATCAGCGAGAAAAGGTAATTGAACTGCATAAAACAGGAAAGGGGTATAAATTGATTGATTATTGAGAATGCCAATCAGCAGTGTTCAAACGCTGATTAAGAAGTAGAAAATGAAGGATTCAGGCAGACCAGCAAAGATTTCAGCCACAACTGCCAGGAAAATTGTTTTAGATGCAAAGAAAAATCCACATATAACTTCAGCTGAAATACAGGACTTTCTGAAAAATTGTGGTGTGGCTGTTTCAAGTTGCACAATAAGGAGGCACTTGAAGAAAGCCATCACTCCAAATTACTTTGTTCCAGAAGTTTTGAGGCTTGTCTCTGTGCTGTTTGGCGTAATGTAAGCGGGATACTTTGTGACATTTGCGCAGAAATGGCTTTCTTCTGGCGACTCGACCATATATATATATATATATATATATATATATCCATCCATTTTCTACCGCTTATTCCCTTTGGGGTCGCGGGGGGCGCTGGAGCCTATCTCAGCTACAATCGGGCGGAAGGCGGGGTACACCCTGGACAAGTCGCCACCTCATTGCAGGGCCAACACAGACACCTCATTGCAGGGCCAACACAGATAGACAGACAACATTCACACTCACATCCACACACTAGGGCCAATTTAGTGTTGCCAATCAACTTATCCCCAGGTGCATGTCTTTGGAGGTGGGAGGAAGCCGGAGTACCCGGAGGGAACCCACGCAGTCACGGGGAGAACATGCAAACTCCACACAGAAAGATCCCAAGCCCGGGATTGAACCCAAGACTACTCAGGACCTTCGTATTGTGAGGCAGATGCACTAACCCCTCTGCCATATATATATAATAAAAAATATATATGCATGTTATATATATATATATATATATATATATATATATATATATATATATATATATATATATTTAAAGTTAAATATATATATATATAACATATATATATATTTTTTATAACATATATATATATATAACATATATATATACGTAATATATATACCGGTAACGTATAAATACGCAATATATATATACATATATACACACACATATATATATATACACATATATATACACATATATATATACATACATATATATATATATACACACACATATATATATATATATATATATATATATATACATACATATATATACATTCATATATATATATATATACATAAATAAATAAAAATAAATTGGTTGTACTTGTATAGCGCTTTTCTACCTTCAAGGTACTCAAAGCGCTTTGACACTACTTCCACATTTACCCATTCACACACACATTCACACACTGATGGAGGGAGCTGCCATGCAAGGCGCTAACCAGCGCCCATCAGGAGCAAGGGTTACATATATACACACATACATACATATATATATATATATATATATTTATATATACATATATACATATACACACATGCACTCGGCTTTTGGCCCTCGTCCAAAATATTTTATTTATATACCATTACGCAGTCCTAAAATATATAAATTCTAACCAAATTAATTATGTTTCTTAAATTAACTGTCAAAGAAATGTAAGTGCAAATGAAAATAGTTAACTACTTCAGTCATAATTTTTGCGCTTTAGCTCCAGACTTCTTGTTTTTTTTTTATATTGTCATTACTGCCACAAGTGGTGGAAAGGTGTATTACAACTGAGTACCACTGCAGCCAAAGCAAACCACAGCTGGAAAAACAAAACATTTTCGGTGGCCCTGTAGGGGGCGCTCGCGTACCAAAAATGTGGTAAGGAAAGAGTTAAAATGTAAAAGATAACCATCCCTATGCATGAGTGCTGATAGAACTGAGGAGAAGTGGCACCTCCAAGATTAAATATTGATACTTTGACTGTAAAGTGTACTCACATGTGTTGCTAGCCACTTACAAGATCATTGCTATGTGTTTGCTTATTTTCAGTGGACAATACACCTATACTGCTTTACAAGCTGCGCATTGACTACTCTTATTATTACTTCCATCAAAAGGTATTTTCCTTTGAAAATATATAATAAAAGGTCTTGCTGAAATGTGAGGGGGTGCTCACTTGTGTGCAATAGTGTAGCAATTACAGTATAAAATACAATATTCCAAAAACCTTGCAGTGATAAGACAATACAACATTGATATATATATATATATATATATATATACACAGGTATATAGTGGTGGAAACAAATCACCCACAATATCGAATTATTTAATGCACAGTTTGACATATCTGATGCAAGAGATTACAATGTTCTATTTTGCCCGGCATTAAAGTGCTTTTAATAGCTGCGCTAAGACTTAATGTTGTGTAGCACGTAGGTGGTTGTTGTTGTAGCCGTGAGTGGGATGTTTTCTTTTACGTTACCTCATTAACGCCACTTTAATCCCCTTTTGTTGCCTTTAATGGCCGACCTTGCAAGGAAAGACAGTCACAAAATGGGACAAAAGTGTCTCGAGTCCAGCAGATTAACTGAAAGAGAAAATGAGGTTAAGCTGCAGGACCAGCCACGCTCTGCTTGAACAAGCCTAAAAGAAAAGGTGTAAGAGTATAAAAAAAAGAAAAAAACGTCTTCTTTCATCACCATTGATTTATTCCAATTGTCAGTGAAGGCAGCATATTCCATATAGGTTCGTCCCCTAAGCTCAGCCACCCAAAAATTTCATTTCAACTTTCAAATGAGGATTTAGAAAGTAATGAAAGGATTATCTGTTAAATATTAACATAGTGTTTGTGTGTGACAAATTGGTTTGCCCTGATTGATTGCCGCAGCTGTAATAACTTCAATACCTCCACTTTGTTTAGTTTCAGCATTGAACTGGATTAAAAATACATTAACTGTGTGCTTTTGGGGGCCAGATGGAGTCTTCAAAATACTTTTCAATTTTTTCAAGTCAGACAATATTTTTGGTACAATGGATATATTTTTTTACCATTTCATGGAAAATAATGTCTGACTTGAAGAAAATGTGAACGTACATGAACAAGAAGACAATTAACCCTTTTGAGAGTCTTCAAAATGTCAAGTGGATTTAAAACCTGCGTGGTAGCCATTAAGAATGTGCATGAGGAACTCATGGGGGGGGGTTCTAGGATTCCGCCGTAGTGGGAAGAACTCGCACAAAGAGAGTTTTGGTGTCCAGAGATTTTACTGGCGAATCTGCCGGCACCTCTGAAAGAAAACAAGATGACAAGTGGCTTGGTTAATAGTCTTCACTGTGTGAGTGTGAGTCAGCAGAAAAGTGTTACGATAAAAAGGATCCATAAAAGAAGGTGATCATACCAACTAGGGCTGTAACAGTACCGTATTTTCCGGACCATAGGGCGCACCGGATTATAAGGCTCACTGCTGATGAATGGTCTATTTTTGATCAGTTTTCATATACAGGTAAAAGCCAGTAAATTAGAATATTTTGAAAAACTTGATTTATTTCAGTAATTGCATTCAAAAGGTGTAACTTGTACATTATATTTATTCATTGCACACAGACTGATGCATTCAAATGTTTATTTCATTTAATTTTGATGATTTGAAGTGGCAACAAATGAAAATCCAAAATTCCGTGTGTCACAAAATTAGAATATTACTTAAGGCTAATACAAAAAAGGGATTTTTAGAAATGTTGGCCAACTGAAAAGTATGAAAATGAAAAATATGAGCATGTACAATACTCAATACTTGGTTGGAGCTCCTTTTGCCTCAATTACTGCGTTAATGCGGCGTGGCATGGAGTCGATGAGTTTCTGGCACTGCTCAGGTGTCACCCAACCATGCAAATTGTGCATTTCCTTTGGAAATCGAGGTCCCAGAGTCTGGAGGAAGACAGGAGAGGCACAGGATCCACGTCGCCTGAAGTCTAGTGTAAAGTTTCCACCATCAGTGATGGTTTGGGGTGCCATGTCATCTGCTGGTGTCGGTCCACTCTGTTTCCTGAGATCCAGGGTCAACGCAGCCGTCTACCAGCAAGTTTTAGAGCACTTCATGCTTCCTGCTGCTGACCTGCTCTATGGAGATGGAGATTTCAAGTTCCAACAGGACTTGGCGCCTGCACACAGCGCAAAATCTGGTTTACGGACCATGGTATTTCTGTTCTAAATTGGCCCGCCAACTCCCCTGACCTTAGCCCCATAGAAAATCTGTGGGGTATTGTGAAAAGGAAGATGCAGAATGCCAGACCCAAAAACGCAGAAGAGTTGAAGGCCACTATCAGAGCAACCTGGGCTCTCATAACACCTGAGCAGTGCCAGAAACTCATCGACTCCATGCCACGCCGCATTAACGCAGTAATTGATGCAAAAGGAGCTCCAACCAAGTATTGAGTATTGTACATGCTCATATTTTTCATTTTCATACTTTTCAGTTGGCCAACATTTCTAAAAATCCCTTTTTTGTATTAGCCTTAAGTAATATTCTAATTTTGTGACACACGGAATTTTGGATTTTCATTTGTTGCCACTTCAAATCATCAAAATTAAATTAAATAAACATTTGAATGCATCAGTCTGTGTGCAATGAATAAATATAATGTACAAGTTACACCTTTTGAATGCAATTACTGAAATAAATCAAGTTTTTCAAAATATTCTAATTTACTGGCTTTTACCTGTATAAGGGCGCATTAAATGAGTCATATTATTATTATATTTTTCTAAATGTAAAACACTTCCTTGTGGTCTACATCAGTGGTCCCCAACCTTTTTGTAACGCTTGAAAATTTGTCCCATATAAAAATACAATCATGTGTGCTTACGGACTGTATCCCTGCAGACTGTATTGATCTACATTGATGTATAATGTAGGAACCAGAAATATTAATAACAGAAAGAAACAACCCTTTTGTGTGAATGAGTGTGAATGGGAGAGGGAGGTTTTTTGGGTTGGTGCACTAATTCTAAGTGTATCTTGTGTTTTTATGTTGATTTACAAAAAAAAAAATAAAAAAAAAAAATATATATATATATATATATATATATATGCCGCTTTCTGACAGTCGCTTCAGGATGCGACGTTTTGTGGGCGGTCTTATTTACGTGGCTCACTTTCGACAGCGTCTTCTCCCCATCATCTTTGTTGTAGCGGTGTAGCGTGCAAGGACGCTACAACACTTTTACCCTTAAGTTAATGGTCGGCCGCTCTTTTATCGGAGCCACGCCACACCACTTGGTAAATAGGCTGTACTTTAACAATACTGTTCGCTACGTACTTCGGTTTTACGTCACTGTTTGGTTCATTTTGGGTACAGTATGGGAACAAAATCATTCAATTTGCCAGAATCTGATTCGACTATCAAGCGTGCAGTCGAATTGGCTGACATTGAACCCCCTTCCTTCCTCCCAAGACACCAGTCGTCGAACACAGAGCTTGTCGTGCCACCATACATCTCCGGTCGACTGAAGCTGGGACGAGCCGCCTCTGTCAGTTCGTTCGGGCAGGAGGCTCCCCTCACTGCTCAATTGTGGAAACTAATGATTCTTATGCCGATTCACCAACGGAAACCTTGTTAAAGACGTCAAGTTTGTCGCTATGCCAGAGCTAAAGCTGACACAAACGGGGCCAACCCAAGGACCTCACTGAATTATTCAATCCTTGCCGTGTTTATCTAGCCGTTTTAGCGTCTTGGAAATGTATTTTAGCATCTTGTAAATATTATAGGCATAAGATAGTACCATTTGACTACATGGGGGTGCCCGCGGCTGCTGCTGAGCATACATTTTTCACATAGAATGTCTCCACTTTTGTTAAATATCATATTTTGATACAAAAGACCTACATTTAAATAGTCTTTAGAGTGTAATAGATCATTTCTTTCTACTTAAAATTGTTGTTGTCACTAGAAAGCGATTGCTGCTTCCTGATTTATCGTTGTGTGTTTAATATGGCTGGCCATCTATTTTGGCCTCCCACATCTCTCTCTCTAAAAACTAGTTGTATGCACACAAGAATATTTTCCTAATAATGTTGGTAAGATTGTTCTACGTGGGGAACCGGGCTAATTGTTCTCCGTACAAAGTCCAGACGTGCCGCTTCGCCCCGAAGGTGTAGCTCTCTGCTGCAAAGCTAATAATCCTTAGACAGGTTTACATACTGAATCCTCGGATTCAGGAGGAACAGTGTGGTTTTCGTCCTGGTCGTGGAACTGTGGACCAGCTCTATACTCTCGGCAGGGTCCTTGAGGGTGCATGGGAGTTTGCCCAACCAGTCTACATGTGTTTTGTGGACTTGGAGAAGGCATTCGACCGTGTCCCTCGGGAAGTCCTGTGGGGAGTGCTCAGAGAGTATGGGGTATGGGACTGTCTGATTGTGGCAGTCCGCTCCCTGTATGCTCAGTGCCAGAGCTTGGTCCGCATTGCCGGCAGTAAGTCGGACACGTTTCCAGTGAGGGTTGGACTCCGCCAAGGCTGCCCTTTGTCACCGATTCTGTTCATAACTTTTATGGACAGAATTTCTAGGCGCAGTCAAGGCGTTGAGGGGATTCGGTTTGGTGGCTGCAGGATTAGGTCTCTGCTTTTTGCAGATGATGTGGTCCTGATGGCTTCATCTGGCCAGGATCTTCAGCTCTCACTGGATCGGTTCGCAGCCGAGTGTGAAGCGACTGGGATGAGAATCAGCACCTCCAAGTCCGAGTCCATGGTTCTCGCCCGGAAAAGGGTGGAGTGCCATCTCCGGGTTGGGGAGGAGATCTTGCCCCAAGTGGAGGAGTTCAAGTACCTCGGAGTCTTGTTCACGAGTGAGGGAAGAGTGGATCGTGAGATCGACAAGCGGATCGGTGCGGCGTCTTCAGTAATGCGGACGCTGTATCGATCCGTTGTGGTGAAGAAGGAGCTGAGCCGGAAGGCAAAGCTCTCAATTTACCGGTCGATCTACGTTCCCATCCTCACCTATGGTCATGAGCTTTGGGTTATGACCGAAAGGACAAGGTCACGGGTACAAGCGGCCGAAATGGGTTTCCTCCGCCGGGTGGCGGGGCTCTCCCTTAGAGATAGGGTGAGAAGCTCTGCCATCCGGGGGGAGCTCAAAGTAAAGCCGCTGCTCCTCCACATCGAGAGGAGCCAAATGAGGTGGTTCGGGCATCTGGTCAGGATGCCACCCGAACGCCTCCCTAGGGAGGTGTTTAAGGCACGTCCGACCGGTAGGAGACCGCGGGGAAGACCCAGGACACGTTGGGAAGACTATGTCTCCCGGCTGGCCTGGGAACGCCTCGGGGTCCCACAGGAAGAGCTGGACGAAGTGGCTGGGGAGAGGGAAGTCTGGGCTTCCCTGCTTAGGCTGCTGCCCCCGCGACCCGACCTCGGATAAGCGGAAGAAGATGGATGGATGGATGGAAGGTTTACATACAGACACTTTTGTTACGACATTTACTCCCTCTCTTTAGTCAAATTTGATATCCTGTGGATACCTTGTTTGATATCCTTTGGGCACCCCTGCTGTAGAAGCTAACTGTTTATGGCCACTGTAGTCTTAGTACTGTAGTATATTTGTTCACCCTATGAGGGGAATGTGTTCAGAAAAGACAAGGAAACCTAAAAAATTCAGATAGTGGAGGAAAAGAATAGATCATATCATAAACAAGATGAATTATCAGGTCTTGTCAAACAAAACTACATTCCAATAATTATTGAACAATTCAAGGTAAGATTTTTTCCCAAATTGGGGAAAACTGGGTTGGGTGGTTATGTTTTAGGAGGGCATCCAAGTTTGTTGTGTTTCCTTTTGCTTGGTTCCACTATGGAACAAACCTGTCCAGGTATTAAGACCGGTGGCACAGAGTGAACCCTCTTTCATCTTGTTTTGAGGACGACGAGCACGCACGAAACTGATCGAGGACAACAAAATTAGCACGTTTATTTTAATTTATCGCTCAATGGATTATCGCCCCAGGCCTATGGTTTCGTAGTTTGTAAGTTTTTATGCTTAATTTTAAAAATCATTAAAAGTAAGCAGTTTTTTGTTTTGCAATTTGTTCCCTTTAAACAAACCGTGACCTTAAAACTGAAGTAGGTATTGAACCTGGACTGCCGCGTACCGTTGCACACGCCTGATCATAGACAAGTCTATCACATTCGCTGATATGACAATTTACCTAATAATCGCTCCAGAGTTCTTACAACTTCCAAACCATTGACTAAACTAGATAGCAAAACAGTACCATCTTTGCATCTTACCTCGACTGAGCTCCTGGTCCAGGTACAGTCTGAGTCGTCTGCTGCGCAGGCCAAAAACCTTGGCAACCTCTAACAGCATGTCCGAATAATCCAGCTTGTTTTGGCCAGCTGGGTTGACCAGCAGGAGGGTAGCCACTTCTCCTGTTTGGCACTCTGCAGGAGGCAGACAAACTTTACTAATGAGTCTACAAATGAGGACATTGATCTAGCCGACCAGAAGGAGGCGCTTTGATGCAAAACAACCACCAAGCAATGCATGGAAGAAGACCTAAGGTCCAATGCTATTGGGTGCTGGTTGACCTGTTAGAATGTAAACAATTTGTCTCCTTTTGAAATTGTCTGGTCCCAGGTCAAACTGCACCATCCTAAAATATTTGGGACAGAACACACACCTTTACTTTGGGGACTAGTGATGATTTTGACAAAAGTATTGGGACAATGCTGGATTGCTTTGAATGAGAGTGATGTGTTGTCCAATTCGCACGTTCTTCTATAGACAGCCATCATCGAGTCTTTTAGAACAATTGTCGCAAAAAAAATCTAAGAAAAAGCATCACACATGCAAATATTTGATGTTGGAGAAAATGACTGAGGTATGCTCGGATGTTTTTCAATGCATGCTTTGTCCAGAGTGTGGCAATCTTCACTAGATTGACCGATATGTTTTTTTTAAAGGCCGATACAGATTCTGATTATTGGCAGTCAAAGAGGCCGATAATCGATATTTGGAGCAAATATTCATTTGCAGTAAAAGTTATCTAAACATGATTAAAATATGTCAGTAAAAAACAGCGGGACAAAGCTTTAAGTTGTTTTTTTCAACATATTTATTTAGGAAACGTCGGCCCAGTAGCGACATAATGTTATGAAGTGCTAATGTTGTGGTTAATGTAGCACCAAAAACATCAGGGGATTTCACAAACACCTTTATTATGTGTGTCTAAGAGTAACATCGACATTTGCAATTTAAAATATTGGAAATCTCCTGGGAAAATTGGAAAAATATAAGGTTACTCTACACAATAATTCGCCATCTACTAAATTTTATAAAAATTTATGACGGTTAATGGTTTTAATACTGCTTGTAAGGAACCCTGAAAAAAATTATAAAACAATGCTTTAGAGCTCATCAACATCCAGGGCCGGGAGGTGGCAGTAGTGGGGCAGCAAAACCGGGAGCCTTTTGGCCATGAGGACCAGCTGCTGGGTCTCTGCCACACCAGAGTCCGTTTGGAGAGACTAGAGGAGATGCGGATGAAGAGACAGGGCTCAGCGCCAGGACGGACAAGCTTCACAGTGTCTTGGCTGAATGAGCAGGTATCGGACACCTCGGTCTCCTTGGACATATCCTCGCTCATCCATGCAGACTGGACACTGGCCGAGAGTTAGTGGGTGGAGTCGGCTCGCTTGGTTGCTTTGTTGGGTCTGCTACTGTCTCTGGCCATGCTACCCCCACCCCAGCAGAGGATGGCATGGAACACTGCAGAGGCCATCACAGTGTAAATGTTTTTTTTGTTTTGTTTTACTTTTGTAGCTGTATGTAGAAATGATCAGCTCTACTCTTTTAATGTCTTTTGTGTTCTTTGACGTTTCCCTCTTACACACATGTTTATGTGTGCCAGGGCTTTGAGGTTTTTTTTTTCTTTGGCCTCAGTCTGGACCTCTATCCAGGGGCCCAGGCTTAGACTGATTTTTTTTTTCTCACCCCCAAACATTTACCTGTTTCTTACCTTTCGTACCTTTTTTATAAGGAGCGCCTGAAGTTGGCAGACCCGTCAGCGATCCTGTTCTGTCTCCCTGTAATGTTTGTCTGATCTTGAATGGGATTGTGCTGAAAATCTTAACTTCCCCTCTGGGATTACCGTAATAAAGTATTTCTGATTCTGATTTGGTAGTCTACCTGAACAGCAGAATGGACTGGAAGGAAAACAGCAAAGCTGTATACAAGAAGGGCATGAGCAGACTCTTTTTTTTCTGAGGAAGCTTAGGTCCTTTGAAGTGTGCAGCAAGCTTTTGGAGATAATTTGTCTGTTGTGGCCAGTGCCCTGTACTTTGCAGTGGTTTGTTGGGGGAGCAGCACAAGCAAAAGGGACTTAAACCGGTTTGACAAACTGATCCGGAAAGCCGGCCAAACTATTGGCACGAAGTTGGAGGCGTTTGGGTCAGTGAGGGGCAGGAGGACACTGGACAAATTGCTCGCCATCATGGACAATCCTGCCCACCCACTCCACCAGACAATTGAGGGACAGTGGAGCTCATACTCCAACAGGCTCCTTCAGCTTCGTTCCCACTGTGTTCGATTCAAGAACTCCTTCATTCCAGCTGTACAATCACTCGTCATACAGCAATAGATGATATCTGTCTATTACCTGACACCTTCTATGTTAGCTACTTCTCTTTGTTTATAATGTATATTTTCTGCTGGATCTACTCTATTTTATGCTGCACTTTTCCTTTTTTTTTTTTTTGCTGCAGCTGTTACATATACTGTAATATTGTACATGGCAATTGGGATTTGTTATATATTGTATATATTATATAAAAATAGATTACAATATAATGATATATCAGTATATATTTTATACTGTATATAGAATATGTAAATATTACATATGTTACATTTTATATTGCTACTATGGTACATTTTTAGTCTACTTTATACCTGCATTATCCTTTCCATCCTTTGTAACTGAGCGACTGTGTGGAACAATTTCCCTTATGGATCAATAAAGTTTGTCTAAGTCTATGCTGGGCACCTTTACGTGGCTTAAAGTAGAGACATTTTTCAAGCTGGCGGACATAATTTCTTCCTGGAAGTTACAGAAAAAATGGGAATGTGTGAGCTTTGGCCTGTTCTTTAACTACATAATAAGTCTCCTATTTGTCAAGATATTGACACAAAGTTTTGATTTTTGGTGAGGATATATTTTCTGTTGTCCTTATGTTCATCCATCTCTGTCACATTATTTGATTGAATCATAAAACATGAAACTTGCGGCGTTCCTTTAATGAGCCCACACTGCAGGTATTGTAGACGGAGGCTTGTCGTGCGACTCGATCAATGCAGTAGCAAAAACACACACACACAAAGGGACCAGGAATACGCCAGGAATCGACAAAATCTGGATGTCCTGGCCAAAAATTTTAAGTTTTGACAGGCAAGTAAAGGAGACGTACTGCAGGCGACCGACCACCACTGCAAGGAGGAAAAAAAGGGGGGGGGGGGGGGGGGTGGCCGCATGAACGCCACGGTTGAGGAGTTTTCTCATACATCAAAAGATATATGGGGAGAATTACTGACAATGAAAATTGTTTTTATTATTAAATTAATTAATTAAATAGCAAATTGGGCTGCAGTGAAAATAACTTTTCTAGCAGTGGTTATAATTCCATATTTCCATATTCCATATTTTTTCTTTAAATACTAAATACTGATATCATATATGTATATATTGTATCTGCTGATGTAGTTAAGTTGGAGTTGTGTACAAAAGAAAACAAGTGCAGCTGGCTCCAGCCCCCCGCAGGGGTCTTGGAGTAGAAAAAATGGATGGATGGATGGGGCTTGTTTGTGGGGGCTATAAAAGATTTTAAATAAAAAATAAATGAAATCACATTAGATTACACTTTACTTGTACACACATTAAAGGCCATACTATAAAAGAAAAACACAGAGCTTTGATGTTGAGTGTTTTTTCTTGACACCCAAACCCCAAAGTTAGGACACCTTGTGCTAAAGAAAAACGGTGCGTTCCATTAACCTTGTAAATTGGAAGTCAGAGCTGGGAAAGATGTCATGGCCAAGTTTAGAGCGTTCCAGTTATGAAGTCGGAAATCAAGATGGCTACTTATGCGCTTGCCTCATCTAAATATAAACAACTTATGGAAAAATATGCATTCTTTCTGCAACCCTCAGATACGGTGGATGAAGAGGTAACCCAACGAGGCTATTGCTAGCAATATAAAACGTATGAAAGACATGAAAAAATTTGATTCACGATACAGTAAACATTACTACAAAACCCAAAACCAGTGAAGTTGGCACGTTGCTTAATGGTAAATAAAAACAGAATACAATGATTTGCAAATCCTTTTCAACCTATATTCAATTGAATAGACTGCAAAGACAAGATATTTAATGTTCCAACTGAGAAACTTAATTTCTTTTAGCAAATAATCATTAACTTAGACACATTACAAAAAAGTTGTCATAGGGGCATTTTTACCACTGTGTTACATGGCCTTTCCTTTTAACAACACTCAGTAAACATTTAGGAACTGAGGAGAGCAATTTTTGAAACTTCAGGTGGAATTCTTTCCCATTCTTGCTTGATTTACAGCTTAAGTTGTTCAACAGTCCGGGCTCTCCGTTGTCGTATTTTACGCTTCATAATGCGCCACACAATCTTTAATGTGTACTCGTCAGATCACTGACGAATCCATTTTAGATGAGCTCAGGCCCAGCAAAGCCAGCGACGTTTCTGGGTGTTGTTGATAAATGGCTTTCGCTTCGCATAGTAAAGTTTTAACTTGCACTTACAGATGTAGCAACCAACTATAGTTACTGACAGTGGTTTTCTGAAGTGTTCCTGAGCCCATGTGGTGATATCCTTTACACACTGATGTCGCTTTTTGATGCAGTACCGCCTGAGGGATCGAATGTCACAGGCATTCAATGTGCAGTGATTAAGTGCAGTGATTTCTCCAGATTCTCTGGACCTTTTGATGATATTACGGACTGCAGATGGTGAAATCCCTAAATTCCTTGCAATAGCTCGTTGAGAAATGTTGTTCTTAAACTGCTCGACAATTTGCACACGCATTTGTTCAAAGTGGTGACCCTCGCCCCATCCTTGTTTGTGAATGACTCAGCATGCCATGAAAGCTGCTTTTATACCAAATCATGGCACCCACCTGTTCCCAAATAGCCTGTTCAACTGTGGGATGTTCCAAATAAGTGTTTGATGAGCATTCCTCAACTTTCTCAGTCTTTTTTGCCACTTGTGCCAGCTTTTTTGAAACATGTTGCAGGCTTCAAATTCCAAATGAGCTAATATTTGCAAAACATAACAGTTTACCAGTTCGAACATTAAATATCTTGTCTTTGCAGTGTATTTTCAATTGAATATAAGTTGAAAATAATTTGCAAATCATTGTATTCTGTTTTTATTTACACAACGTGCCAACTTCACTGGTTTTGGGTTTTGTATACATAAATGTCCTACAATATAACGTTTACAGATGTTTTAGTGCGACAAAAAATAGTCAAAAGTGCTAATAATGGATATTACAGAAGCTTCTATATCCTAGAACTCCTCGACTTTGTGCAGACTTCACAGTACAAATGGAAAGCTCCCAAAGTCTACAATTTAGAAAAGTCTTGTGTGACATTATGCATGACAGCTTAAATTCCGAATTGTACGATTTAAGAGGTTGCACTAAAGTGGTTTATATTTGTGGGAATTGTGACTCTTTTTGAATTTGTTCTCTTACCAGCTGGCTGTGCGTTGCAGAGCACCAGGTTAACGTAAGGACACAAGGGGGCGCTGCTGTTGGGGTCAGGACCGGGGGAGGCGGAGTATGTCGTCATCAACAAGGTTTTGCCGCTCAGAGTCTGCAGATTTGTTGTTTTGGTCAACTCTGTGGAAAGATGTTGACAACACATTATCATTGTTGTTCATTTGAACGCGGTTTGTGTTGGAATAGTGTAGCATCTGAGACAAAAAAGTGTTCACCTTTGCCGTCGTTAAAGACTTTAAGTATGGTGTTGTTGGTTCCAAAAATGTTGCCGCACACACTCTTCAGCTTGTCCAACCCCAGACCGTTATCACCTTTGGGGTTCTCCAGCAGCACCACACCCTCTGAACAGGAAAGCAGGATATATGGGAAACTAATTAAAATCAGAATCAACAAGCAGTGTGCATTTCCGTCTTTTTATCTTCAACCTTGTTCTTTGCCCTTAACGGTCACTCTGAGGTTGACGTAAGCACATGCCGGTCCGTTTAAAGGAGCCTGAGGCCCCGAAGATCCCTTTACAATCGTTAGCTCCAAGTGTGAGCCCTTCAGCTGCACCAAACATGGTCGAAAAAGAGAGAGAAAAAAAGGGGAAACATACGTCATTCAATACACACTAACAATTGTGTATTTTTGCTAACACAGTAGAACCTGCAATGTCGAACACATTGACACAGTTGTATTGACTTCAAAGCAATTTATCCCATAAGGCAGTGGTTCTCAGACTTTTTTTTTTTTAACAAGTACCACTTCAGAAAACACCATCATGACCAACATTAAAATACAGTAGCGTAGTAGTCCTAAAATTTCATTTAAAAAAAAGTTGTATTCAACCAGTGTATATTAGGGATGTCGGTCTACATGTTAATGTATAAAACTACAGTATGATCGTATGGTGACATTATTTTTAGGCTTTTGTGGGCCATAAATACAATGTGGCGGGCTAAATTTGGTTCCCGTATGTTAACTTTGACTACGGTGCATTTGGAAAAAAATGGTTGTTTGACTTTTAAGGCATGTTTTGCTGATTGAACGTCAAATTGTCGACTCGACTCGACTTCCTTTTTATTGTCATTCAAATTTGAACTTTACAGTACAGATAAGAACGAAATTTCATTTCATTAGCTCATGGTAGTGCAGGATAAAAAAGCAATAAGGTGCATATATAAATAAATAAATAGGTTATTGTAGTTGGTTCCATTGTATGTACAGTGCCTGATTTACAGTTAGCATTACATTGTCAGGAGATTGAATTCATCAAAATTGTGTTTTTTTTATATGCAAAGGCAAATTGTCCATCTTTATCAGTATGCAGATGTTCTCGATGGTTGTGTTTTATATGTGAATTACTTCTTGGTCTGGTTCCCCCTTATTTATTTCAAACCTTGGAAGAAAAACTTTCAGATATGCTGTTCCATGGTCATGGAATAACTTACAAAAGGATCTGAGCTGATCACTCAGGTGGAATTTCAGGCCATTTTAAAGGATCGAGAAACTGTTTCTATTGGGCATTGTGCTTGTTTTTAAGTTGTTTTTACTGAAACATTTTATATATTGTTTTTATGTTAACATATGCAAGTACTTTATTACTTCATTAAAACTTTCTCCGCCGCAGTCACAGAAAGACGTGTTATATGCCACTCCTTTGTCTAATATTGTCCACCAAATGTTTTATTCTGTGCTTGAATGCACAAAGATGAGCTTTGTTGATGTTATTGACTTGCTGGAGTGCTAATCAGGCATATTTGGTCAGTGCATAACAGCAAGCTAATTGATGCTAACATGCTATTTAGGCTAGCTGTATGTACATATGGCATCATTATGCCTCGTTTGTAGGTATATTTGAGCTCATTTAATTTCCTTTACTTATGTCCTCTGTGTATTTAATTTATATTTGAATGTCACATGACACATTATCTGTATGTAATATTGGCTGCATTTCTCATAGTTGTTTGCGTGCCATGTTGTTCCAGACCACAGCAAACGTTACCCAGCTTGCAAAGACTGTAATAAATCCATTAGAAGAAGACAGCCTGCCGTTTCCTTAAACTTGGACACACACATCTATACCTTTGGCCATTCTAAACCAGTCATTTCCAGGAGTTATCTCATCCTGTGAGAAGCCTCCGTTTTACTAATGATTTACAATGTTTAATTAAAATACAACATTTCTGTCTACAAAGATTTGCGTCAGCCTTTGATAGTAGGCTAATATAGCTAACATAGACACTTGCATCATATGTTGCCTTCATAATAAAACTTATTTAAGGCCTTTAATTTTTTGCGGCTCCAGACAGAATTTGTGTTTGTATTTTTGGTCCAATATGGCTTTTCAACATTTTGGGTTACCGACCACTGCCCTAAGCATACATAGACACTGAATGAAAGAGTATTCCCAGACATGGTTAGCATTACACGTACCCTCCTGTCCATATTTGGTATCATTCTGTGGTGGCGCCATAAAACAGCCGAAAAAACCCCACATGCCAATCGTTTAAACACCTTTGGAGGTGTAACATTGTGTGCATTAGCACTCATACCGGCATCTTCTCCTCGATAATGACGCTAGCAGACTTAGGTACTGGAAAGGTCATGAGGGGAGCTTTCGTCGTTGCCAGAATAAAGTCCGTGTGGGCCTTGATTACAGAGTCCAAGTACTCCCCCTCTGGCTGACAGCGGTAGTACACCGTTATCTGGTCGGATGGCACCAACTGGCCCTAGGTGAAAAACAGGGCATACGTTTAATCAGTGTTTTTTTATTTTTTATTTTTTTTATTAGAAAATGATGCAAAAGGTTTTCTACTGTGATACATCCGGAGGAAGCGGTTACCTGCAAGAAGGAAGGTAAGGATGATGAGATTAACATAGGGGTGGGTGATATGGACAAAAAAGTATATCTCGATATATTTGTACTTAAACTCGATATTCGATATACAGGTAAAAGCCAGTAAATTAGAATATTTTGAAAAACTTGATTTATTTCAGTAATTGCATTCAAAAGGTGTAACTTGTACATTATATTTATTCATTGCACACAGACTGATGCATTCAAATGTTTATTTCATTTAATTTTGATGATTTGAAGTGGCAACAAATGAAAATCCAAAATTCCGTGTGTCACAAAATTAGAATATTACTTAAGGCTAATACAAAAAAGGGATTTTTAGAAATGTTGGCCAACTGAAAAGTACGAAAATGAAAAATATGAGCATGTACAATACTCAATACTTGGTTGGAGCTCCTTTTGCCTCAATTACTGCATTAATGCGGCGTGGCATGGAGTCGATGAGTTTCTGGCACTGCTCAGGTGTTATGAGAGCCCAGGTTGCTCTGATAGTGGCCTTCAACTCTTCTGCGTTTTTGGGTCTGGCATTCTGCATCTTCATTTTCACAATACCCCACAGATTTTCTATGGGGCTAAGGTCAGGGGAGTTGGCGGGTCAATTTAGAACAGAAATACCATGGTCCGTAAACCAGGCACGGGTAGATTTTGCGCTGTGTGCAGGCGCCAAGTCCTGTTGGAACTTGAAATCTCCATCTCCATAGAGCAGGTCAGCAGCAGGAAGCATGAAGTGCTCTAAAACTTGCTGGTAGACGGCTGCGTTGACCCTGGATCTCAGGAAACAGAGTGGACCGACACCAGCAGATGACATGGCACCCCAAACCATCACTGATGGTGGAAACTTTACACTAGACTTCAGGCAACGTGGATCCTGTGCCTCTCCTGTCTTCCTCCAGACTCTGGGACCTCGATTTCCAAAGGAAATGCAAAATTTGCTTTTGTCAGAAAACATGACTTTGGACCACTCAGCAGCAGTCCAGCTCTTTTTTTCCTTAGCCCAGGTGAGACGCTTTGCGCGCTGTTTCTTGGTCAACAGTGGCTTGACACGAGGTATGCGGCAGTTGAAACCCATGTCTTTCAAGCGTCTCTTGGTGGTGGATCTTGAAGCACTGACTCCAGCAGCTGTCCACTCCTTCTGAATCTCCCCCACATTTTTGAATGGGTTTTTTTTCACAATCAGAATCAGAATCAGAATCAGCTTTATTGTCATTACGCAAGGTAACGAGATTGAGGCCATTCCATACAGTGCGATGTGTGCATGCTAGAAAAACAATGTGCAAATATATAAAAATATAAAAAATGTAGAAGTGCAATGAATATGGTGTGAAATGAATATATACATGAAAAAAACAAAAAACAAAAACAGGGTGGTTGGTGGAATGGGTTATTGCACCGAAGAGAAGGCAGTTATGAGGGACAATGGGGCAGTCCGTTCAGGATGGTTATGGCCCTGGGGAAGAAGCTGTTCTTTAGCCTGTTTGTTTTGGTTTTAATGCACCTGTAGCGCTTCCCAGAGGGCAGCAGGTGGAACAGGTCAGAGCCAGGGTGGGTGCTGTCCTTGATGATGGCACTGGCTCTGTTGAGGCAGCGGGAGGTGTAGATGTCCGTCAGAGAGGGGAGAGGGCGGCCGATGATCTTCTGAGCCGTCTTGACCACTCTTTGCAGCCTCTCCCTGTCTGCTGCAGTGCAGCTGCCGTACCATACCGTAATACAGTAGGTCAGAGCGGTAGAAGGTCAGCAGCAGGTCAGGCTTCAGGTTGTACTTCCCGAGGACTCTAAGGAAGTGTAGCCGCTGCTGAGCCTTCTTGATGATTGATGTGGTGTTGACTGTCCAGGAGAAGTCATTAGAGATGTGGACTCCAAGGTACCTGAAGGTGTGGACCCTCTCTACACGCTCGCCGTTGATGTAGAGGGGGGCAGGGTCGGTGCTGCTCCTCCTGAAGTCGACGATGATCTCTCTGGTCTTGCTGGTGTTGAGAGCGAGGTTGTTCTCCGAAGACCAGGCCGTCAGCTTCAGGACCTCCCCTCGTCACCCCTGGAGATGAGCCCGACCACTGTGGTATCGTCGGCGAACTTGACGGTAAGGTTGTCACTGTGGGCCGGACTGCAGTCATGGGTGTAAAGGCAGTAGAGGAGGGGGCTCAGCACACAGCCCTGTGGGGAGCCGATGCTCAGCGTGCGGGAGGATGAGAGGTGCGGGCCAAGTCTCACATTCTGGGGTCGGTCCGTTAGGAAGTCCCTTATCCAGGCGTTTGTGAGAGGGGGGAGGCCAAGAGTGTCCAGTTTATTGCAGAGTCTGTCCGGGATTATTGTATTGAAGGCAGAGCTATAGTCCACAGAGAGCATCCGGACGTAGCTCTGCTGCTGCTCCAGGTGGTTCAGAGCAGAGTGGAGAGCAACAGCGATGGCGTCCTCTGTGGACCTGTTCGCCCGGTATGCGAACTGGTGGGGGTCGAAGTCTGGAGGGATATGGTCCTTGATGTGCTGGAGAACAAGTCGCTCGAAGCACTTCATGATTACCGGAGTGAGGGCCACTGGTCGGTAATCATTCAGGCTGGTGATGGGAGACTTCTTCGGCACCGGGATTATTGTAGATGACTTCAGGCAGGATGGGATGACTGCCTGAGCCAGGGAGAGGTTGAAGATCCTGGTGAGGGGGGGAGCGAGCTGGTGGGCGCACGTCCTGAGCACCTTTCCAGGTACTCCGTCTGGTCCGGTAGCCTTCCTGGGGTTCACAGCCAGGAGCACTCGTCTGACACTGTGCTCCTGTACAGTGAGTGGAGTGGCGCCGGTGCCCGGTGGGGGCGGGGGTAGGGCTGGAGCAGATGAGTGTCGCTGGGGGGTTTCGAAACGGGCAAAGAAACAGTTAAGCTCCTCTGCCAGTGTCGCACTCTGATCCGCAGTTGTCATATTGCAGCCTCTGAAGTTCATGATGTCATGAATGCCCCGCCACACCTCCCGTGAGTTTTTGCTGGACAAATGGGACTCTATGCACCTCCTGTGGTCCGCCTTTGCTTTTTTAATCCCTCTCTTGACCAGGGCGCGGTGATCCCTATCGCTTGTACACTTTTTCTGACCACAGTTTTTCCTTCCCTTTGCCTCTCCATTAATGTGTTTGGACACAGAGCTCTGAGAACAGCCAGCCTCTTCAGCAATAACCTTTTGTGTCTTTCCCTCCTTGTGCAATGTGTCGATGGTTGCTTTTTGGACAGCTGTCAAATCTGAAGTCTTCCCCATGTTTGTGTAGGCTTCAGAACTGGACTGAGAGACCATTTAAAGCCCTTTGCAGGTGTTTTGAGTTAATCAGCTGATTAGTTTGTGGCACCAGGTGTCTTCAAAATTTAACCCTTAAACAATATTCTAATTTTGTGACACACGG
Source organism: Nerophis lumbriciformis (assembly GCF_033978685.3). NCBI lineage: Eukaryota > Metazoa > Chordata > Actinopteri > Syngnathiformes > Syngnathidae > Nerophis > Nerophis lumbriciformis. The sequence continues at coordinate 48,690,606 of NC_084550.2, read as the reverse complement.
AATTTTGGATTTTCATTTGTTGCCACTTCAAATCATCAAAATTAAATGAAATAAACATTTGAATGCACCAGTCTGTGTGCAATGAATAAATATAATGTACAAGTTACACCTTTTGAATGCAATTACTGAAATAAATCAAGTTTTTCAAAATATTCTAATTTACTGGCTTTTACCTGTATATCTCGATATTTTTCGGTGAAAGTATACATCTAAAGATATTCATTTTTGAGCGATATTCAGTGAAATTGAAGTGAATGACAACTGTACTGTAAACAGTCAGTGGCACTTTTATTAACCCAGTTAGTCAAGACGGGTATTAACAGCACAGAAAATAAACTGTTCAGGTAGCACAGAAATACATAACATAAATAAAATAGAAACATTTTATTTCTACGTAAAATAAATAACAGCTGTGCAAATAATACAAAATGTATCAAACTCAGATAGAAAAATACATTTGAAGGCAGGCACTTTTTAAATTCCCTTCCTGGTTCGATGACCCGCCCTATCTGGCCTCTGATTGGCCTGTCCCTAGCCAACCGTGACTCATCATAGTAAACAACCAACCAATCATGGATGTTCTGATATGTGCAAGCACGTCTTGGAAGGAAGAAGGGGTTTAGTATCCTATGGAGGGGGAGAACAAGGAACAAAACAAATAAGAGGCTTTGGGAATTTTAACTTTTAATTTATATCGATATTACGATATTTTCTTAATTCATATCTTGTTTGAAAATATATCAATATATCTTACAAACTGGATATATCACCCAGCCCTAGATTAACATCACAGGACGAAGACATGAGATGGTAGGATTATAAAGAACAAAAAGTGTGAGAACCAATAACTGCATTGAGTGTAGATTTGTATTTATTTATTGGATGACATGCTGAAAAACATTGATTTCATCCTACTCTGCAAGTGCAGGCCGGTGCAATTTCATGACAGTAACTACTGTATATACTGCAATTGCAGCACGCAGCTCAAGGGCAGAGGAATATAGTTAGATACAAAGGAGCAGTCAATCAATGGAGAAAGGTTTATAGGCTTTTTCTGCCAAGTCAAGGTACTGACCCTTTGCTGATGGGGGCTACCACTTCTATGTGTGTGCGTGCACGCGAGCGTGTGGATAGTTAACAGGGTGAACTCCAGTCAGTAGAGAAGATCCTTATAAAAATGGAGTTGACCTCCTGCTTCCCAACCTTGCATAAGCTGATAACAATACTTACTGTACGTGCACACAAGTAGAGCGCAGTACTACCCCACATATAAAGAACGCTTGTAAACTAAGTCCCTTCCTCGCGGTGGAAAAATTCCTTACCGATCGCGGTTTGAAATAAGAGTTGGAATGCAGCCTGGCCGGGATCCAACCAACAACGCTGCTATTGCTGCTGCTGCTGTTACTACTGTGCGGACGGAAAAAAAAAACCCTGTTTGTTTCTTGAGAAAACAAGAGGCTGCTGGCTAATCCGTCTTTACTCCGCAGAGCACTTCAAAGCGCCGATGCGAGAATCTGAAAGGGGCCAGACTCTAATTAAGCTGCCATTAATCCTGCCTTATGATGGAGAGAAAAACGTCTAACTGTGACGCGCAAATGGAAAGATTTCGCAACCAATCAAATTAACATGAGAGCCGTAAAAATGAAGTTGAGTAAAGGGGGCGCGGTGGGGGATCAAAGGAAGGAGGAAAAACAACAAACAACTCAGTTTATGCTGGATGGAAATTGTAGAGTTAAAAGTGAAATTCTGCTTTAATTATGCAACCAATTTGGTGTTTGTTTACTTTTGATTGATCGTGTTGACTATCAGAAGTTTGACAAGTTACAATATACACTCACTAGACATTTCCATAAAAACCTGTAACAAAAACTATAAAAACTACACTATATTGCCAAAACTATTTGGCCACCTGCCTTGACTCACATATGAACTTGAAGTGCTATCCCATTCTGACCTCGGGGAACATGCTTTTTTTTTGCCTTACCAGAATATGATGAAGCGTATGTAGCACATGGCTTCACAGTAACCACAGTGGGAGACGAGGAAAGCCAGGTGGGTTGTTTCCCTTAATGTTAATAAACTTACAATGTAATGCAGAGGTAAAGTTATAACAATTTTATAGACAAATTATACTATTTATAGTTACGATGGAGAGTATGGGGGCACGAAAGATTTTCTTTTTCCTCTGGGGGCGGGGGGCGTACCAGAAATATTTGAGAAGCACTGCTCTAAGGGGAGACTCAGTGTGCAACACTTTGAAAACTCCTGTAATATTAAATGACTAATAATGTTGTTTGTTATTATAAATATGAAAACAGAGCTACTTTAGACAGGCAAACTGCATTCATAATAAACAGTGTACATCTTTACTGTTAAATTAATACCTCTCTGATACTGTCAGTCAAAACGGAGCATTAACATCCCTGTGAAGGCAGAATGTTATCGATGTACTGATAAAGAAACATGATGTATAATTCATTAAGCACAAGTAGCCACATTCAATAGGGGAGTGTTGACAGTCTGTAACATAATTAGTTTTGCTGCTCGAAAAAAGACGCCCCACCTTTTTGCGTAGTTTCTGAATGCGGTTGATGACCTCCCTGGCCACGCCCTCATCCATCATGGACTGGTCGGGGCTGACGTCCAGCAACACAAGCACCTACGCAGCACAGCCAGGACAAGAATACAAAAGAGAGACAGATTGTTGGTGATGAGCGACAATAAATATACATATTGTTGATTGCGACACAATTTTGGGTGTCTGGAACAAATTAATTAGATTTACAATGTTTCTTTTGGGAAACCATTTAAGGCTGTTCCAATCCGATATAAATCTGATATCAGAAAAAACCCCGGATCATATGGACAATTGGGCATGCATTTAATTGTCAATATAAGTGCTCTGATACTAGCTGGAAAGCCCATTAACATAATGTCCTTCAATGGTTCATGATACTTATAGGCTACAGGGTACTACAAGCTAGCAGCTACACACATCTAAGCACTATTGTTGTCCCGATACCAATATTTTGGTACCGGTACCAAAATGTATTTCGATACTTTTCGGTACTTTGATACTTTTCTAACTAAAGGGGACCACAAAAAATGGCATTATTGGTTTTATTTGAACAAATAATCTTAGGGTACATTAAACATATGTTTCTTATTGCAAGTTTGTCCTTCAATAAAACAGTGAACATACTAGACAACTTGTCTTTTATTAATAAGTAAACGAACAAAGACTCCTAATTTAGTCTGCTGACATATGCAGTAACATATTGTGTCATTTATCATTCTATTATTTTGTCAACATTATTAAGGACAAGTGGTAAAAAATTAATTATTAATCTACTTGTTCATTTACTGTTAATATCTGCTTTCTTTCTCTTTTAACATGTTCTATCTGCACTTCTGTTAAAATGTAATAATCACTTATTCTTCTGTTGTTTGGATGCTTTACATTAGTTTTGGATGATACCACAAATTTGGGTATCAGTCAGACACCAAGTAGTTACAGGATCATACAGTGGTCATATTCAAAGTCCTCATGGGTCCAGGGACATATTTCATGAGTTTACAAACATAATATAAATTTAAAAAAAAATGAAATAAGATTTTGTGACAATAAAATATATCGATGTAATCATAGTAGTATCGACTAGATATGCTCCTGTACTTGGTATCATTACAGTGGATGTCAGGTATAGATCCACCAATGGCGTTTGTTTACATTGTGGCGCCGGTGAGCTATGGTGTGTAGTGAAACATGTTTAGCTATTCCTCGTCCTGCAGGGAAGATACTTGTAAGAAACGTACTTTATTTGTCGCCATGGAGGCGAGGATTAGTGATTTAGAAGTAGCTAAAACACTGCAGACTGCAGATGGCCGTTAGCTAGCTAGCCATGTCTTAAAGCACCTCTTCCTGAGGTCGTTTCAGTGTTATAACTTCACCTTTATCTTTAGTTTTTAAGCCAAAATGTGTCCGTTCTCCCTTTTCTGTCTACACACTGTGTCTGCTTGTAAGTACTCCGTGATTGTGCGCTGCCGAACATGCTCGTCTGTTCGTAAACCAGCAATGTCACGACGTGACCACGACGAGGGGTTGGAGGACCGGTACTTTTTAGCGGTGGTATAGTACCGACTATGATTCATTAGTATCGCAGTACTATACTAATACCAGTATACCGTACAACCCTACTAAGCACACAATCGCGCACAAGCTAGACATATGTAATAAATGTCCCAAATTAAACAATATTGCAGTCAAAAACCAAATGTGTCAATATATGCAATCAAATCAAGTAATTATAGTTGTATATTACTTAAATATACAAAGTCTCCAAGGCAAAAGCATATTAAAAAGGTATCCAGTAACAAATGTGCCTGTATCATTCAACTTAATGCATCATAAGCTTAACCTAATAAATGATTGTGGCCAGTAGGTATCGCCAACAAAACAATAACCACTTCACTTGTGACTTCACTTTAAATACAGAACAAGCCTATTCTGAACGGTATAATAAATAAGCTAATGTTTTTCAAACCTTCTAGCATTACTAACAAAAACTGAGAAACCACTGTACAGTATATACTGTAAAATACAATTATTTAAGTTTTTGAGGCTTTTGGGCGGATATCGCAAAGTTGCAGCAATTGGTTCCCATGGTTTGAGTGTGCAAGGCACAGGTTGAGCTTATGCACCAATTTCTCATGATCTTTGTGTGAAGAGGCGACAATGTGTATATGCAGAGGGTAGGGGAAGGGAAAGAGGCGACGGGGGTGAAGGCAACACTGAGCCGAGAGCGCTGCAGACAGATGGGAGGTAGAGAAGGAAAGAGCAGGCGAGAATAGCGGCAAATTAAAAAAGTAGCTCGGTAAACTGGTATTAACGTGCAGTTGCGCGCTGTGTGTGTGTGTGTGCGTGTGTGGGTGTATACATACGCTTGGTAGAGCACTGATTAGTGATGGCCTGTGGGAAAGCCAGACGTGCTGGTTTCCACTTAGCTGAGAGATGATTCCCTGCATTGCACTCGTGGTGTGTGAGAGAAGTCTGTTAGACGCGGGCACACTATAATTTGTTCTCTGCCCGACACAATCCTAATCTTGGTGGTTTTGTACTTGTATGTGTGCATCATGACTACTGTGTCAGTAAGATTTCAAATGTTCACCCACGTGTTTTACAGTGACTATTTAAATATTGAAATACAGCACATCATTAAAATGCAAATATCAATGTTTCTCTGTGATATAATTGTGCCTCTCAAGCTGTGCCAGATGGACAATGAAATGCACATGTCTTTTGGTGGGTGTGGCTATCCAACGGGGTGTGGCTAACATGGTTATTGAGGAAATATCTGTTATATTGGTGCTGTCAAACGATTACATATTTCAGGTTCTGATGTTGTTTTGACTATAGAATTTTGGTCATATATCAACCAATATTTTGCAACACAAAGACAATGTTGAAACAGCATGCTTTTTTACATCGTTAAATGTCTGGTTCTGATCTTGATTTGACCATTGAATTTGGGCCATTTTCCAGCCAACGATGTTGATCCAACATTAGACATCAATGATGTCTCAATCTACAAATACAACTACTCTGCAAGGTTGTTTCAAAGACCCTGTCTACATTAAGTCGGACAACCCATTAAGCGAATAATTATTTAGCCTAAGCCCCGTTTCGGCCACACAAAACCATCGTTTAAGGTCCCCCTCCTTGGATAATTTTTTACACGGGTAAGTGCGCCGTCTATTTCTTGAATCTCCGGCTCTTAGTTTTGTATGGACTTATCGATCGTTTACAAACTGAGTTCGGAGAGGAAGTGACGCCAGAAAGGCCGCGCCCAACACAGGAAGTGACGCCAGAAAGAACGTGCCACAACCAGCTTCATAACAGACGCTTGTGGAAATCACACATGAATACCTTAAAAGAAGGAAACGCGCGATTGCAGCTATTTCGGATACAACACATTTTAGACGGCAACATAGCAATGTTGAGCGATGGTTTTGGATAAGGCCTGGAAGAACGGCAGCCTGGTGGGATATGTTTGTCAAGGAGTGTGTTGTGCCAGAGGAACAACAAAATAACTTTCGAATGTTCAGGTCAGCTGTGATTCTACTTAGCGAAAAACTTTGTCCATTTGTAGAAGGAGACAAAACGAGAATGCAGGCTCCCGCGGACGAGGGAAAACAGCAAATGCATTTGGACTGGCAAAGCAAACTATCAGTTATTGTCGGTGTTGTATGTCGAGCGATTACTCAACTTCTATTTTTGTACTCCATAACTTTTGTGAAGCCATGAAGTGGTTGCAGCTGTCAAATACGACCGCCAATTTCAGCCTACAAGCACAGTGTCCTGACCAGATATCTAGATCCCTAGATTGATTGTTGTATAATGTTCTTTATCACATTGTTTATTTTCACATGTCCATTTAAGATATGATTCATGTATGATGGCCCAGGTGTGATTCACTACAATAGGGCTAGTCCAACAGCTGCTGATGGTGAGGCAAGCAAGGTTTACTGTTAAGAAAAATGTGGCAATAGTCTACATTGAAACACAGGGTAAGGATATACTTCCAGGTCAGAGGTAAATATGACTAGCACATTTTTTTTCACGCATGCGTATTAGGTCACGTTGCGCTGGCGGACGGAGGGGGGAGGGGGTCTTAAACGGTGGTGTTGGTTGTGTGTGTGGACAAGGATAAAGTTAGGTGGGATTTACCCTAGATAACATTCGTCGGCTTAGTGTAGAAGGGGCCAAAGTCAGCTTTAAAGGACTAGTATGTATAATCAACATTGGTTAATGTCTTTTCCTAATGGGTAAGGTTTGTGTGTTAAATAATCTTTGTGATTAACACATGTTTTTATATCATTTGACAAGGACGTAAACTGTAAGTAAGTTAGATATAATTATTGAAAAAGATTAACATTAAGAGTAAGATTACTAATTCAGTGTTAATATTTGAGTAGGCCGCTGGGCCCTCTGTAGTGGAAAAGTTGGACCCCGAGGTCAAAAAGGTTATAGAACCCCTGGATTACTTGAATGAATTAAGAGTTCCTTGTGGAAAGTATTTCTGAATGACAAGGTCTTGAAGCAAAGGAGGCAAAACAGTTGGCTGAAACCGGAAGAGGCGGTGTTGGTTCAGTTTCAACTCGTTTGCGGTCTAAAGAGGAAAACTTAATTAAAATAAAACACTAATATTTCCAAGTCATTTAACTCCTCGATAACTTTTGGTAAAGTGTTTGAATTTTTTCCTGAATACTGCAATGCAGTAAACAACCTGACAATAACATTCTTTAAAATAATATTTATAATGTTTTGACTGTCAAGGAAAAATAAACATGGCATCCTTTATAAGTAGTGTGTGCAAGACATTGTACAGATGTATTACACCCAGACACTTCACCTGTGAGTCAGAGTGGGCTTCGTACTGCGCAGCTGAGTCACCGCTCTGGTTGAAAGTGTACATCAGCCTCAGGTCCTCCTCGTGAAGCTCATGGCCGTCCACCACGATAGACCCTGCATTTCAAACACACCATATGTCAACGTATGACTCATAGGATATGTACACCATAAACAGCAGTATCCAGCAGAGCTGGTCTTTTTTTGTACACTTCATTCCACTCACAGTAGTGGGAGGGGTCAGCAACAAAGTAACTCAAACCATAATTAAGGCAACAAAAAGAAAAGAAAAACAGTCCACAAAGGTGAGGATTTCTTCTTTTGAGTTGGGGATATTCTTATTAAAACCCCATGTAAAGTGCTGCAGAGCCACTTATGAAGGCTGCAATAACAAGAGCCATTTGAATGTTGAGCGGCTCAATATTAATATTCCAGCTGTTTGCTTTTGATTACCATATCAAAAGGCGCACTTAAAATCCTTTTGTTTTCTCAAAACTCAACAGTGCGCCTTATAACCCAGTGCGCCTAATGTAAGGAATACGTTTGGCTGAGCTTACCGACCTCAAAGCTATTTTATTTGGTACATGGTGTAATGATAAGTGTGACCAGTAGATGGCAGTCAAACATAAGAGACAAGTGTATATTGCCACTATGATGGCAATATGTCCTTGCACGCGACACTGCTACAACAAAGATGACGGGGAGAAGACGCTGTCGAATGTGAGCCACGTAAATAAGACTGCCCACAAAAATGGCGCATCCGGAAGCGACTGTCAGAAAGCGGTTTGAAGATGATCTGTAAAACATAATCTATGCAACATTTTGACCAAAGAACCACTACTACATGTTATGTAGACCACAAGGAAGTGTTTTCAATTTAGAAAAATAATAATAATATGACTCCTTTAAAGCGCCTTATAATCCTGTGCGCCCTATGGTCCGGAAAATACGGTACATTCTTGGCACTCAACCAAAAAGAAAACACTCCAAAGGCTCAGAAACTGTTATCAATGTGAAACAATATTGGTGCATTACGATAAAGTTTAGAATAGGATATGCTTCCAGGCTGCATCTAACAATAGGCTTGATCGCATCTCTTTAGGTTTACGTCCAAACGTTTGCCCATGGCAGCAATTAACCATCTCTATGTTCTTGCTAAAAACTATTACCACGTCCTCCTCTTCACTTCTACACCGCCTAAGGCGAGAGGGGAGGGGATGTAGGGGGAGTCATTCCATATCTGTCTAATCCTTCATCTCCACGCTTTGAGTTCCTGAATGCCTTTTCTCTTTTCTGCTCGCTCCCACCATTCACCTATTTAATACACTCAGTCAAAACCTCAGGATCAAAAGGTATTGTACTAACAAGGAGACAACTAAGCAATGCTTCTGGCCTGATTGATGAAACTGAACAAGTTCAGCGGCTACCAATAGTTCAAAATGTCAGATGTAGACGCCGAACTGAACGTGAGACGTAAGCAAAGGATGCAGTAACCGAGCGCTCATTGATTAACACAAGATTCCTGTAAGTTGTGTTGAAATAGTCCGTGTGTTAAAATGGGCTTTTTTTTTCGCTCAAATGCATCTTGATCAATGAACTGCCAGTGTAAGCCACTGTGCACACTTTTTCCATTGGCATTGCTATCCATCAGCCAACCTTTTCCCCTTGTCCAACCGGCTAGACTTCAAAACACCTGACCGAGTGATTGGAAATGCTAGGTTTTCACAGTCCAGATGACCCCGGCAGCTTCCTTCCCAAGAGACTTTGGGGGGCTCTGCGCCTCTTTCCTTGTCTAATTGGAGGTACGAGATACATTGCACTGCTTTGATCCAGACAGCAGCTTGTTAGCTCACTGGCACAAGAGGTCCCACAGTACAATTCGCATTTCAACAACCGTGGGACAATACATTAGAAGGCAAACTTGGACATACGTTAGAATAGTCAGTGGATAGGACCGATTAGTGTCCTTGCGGTGTGTATACTTATTAGGGATGTAAATCTCTTTGTGACGGACGATTCCATTCACATCTTGATAAATGGGTTACGAAGTGATTCAAAAACAAGTTATTTATAAAACAGAACAATTCAATGCGATTCGATTTAGTGTATGAACGATTAATTTAGATTCGATTTAGTGAATTAATGATTCAATTCTATGATTGGCATTTGTTGATGGACACAAAAAGAACAAAAGCTTTTCTTCCAGTGCATGCACTCATGTTAGAGGATGAATAGTTAGGACCATGGCACCAAGCGCTCAGACTACATCTGTCCAAGCAAAGTCTATGAGCATGAACTGATGAAAACTACTCGGATGAGAGGCCAAACGTCTTCTAAGACAACTGATCAGTTGAATGCCATGAGAATAACAATAACCTGATGAATGAGAACATTCATAGGCACATTAATCTTCAAGTATAAAAAAGCACATTCTATAACTATGACATGCTTCCAGTATCATTTAAAAAAAAATAACATGTATCCCCAAAGATGTTTCATAAAGTAAAAAAGCAACCGTGTCACGAGTCAAATATATTTATTTTCCACGAGTCAAGCCAGTGTCGTCACAGACGCCTCCGGATTCGAGCCGATGGCTTGACTGGGGTGGCGGGACTTCCCGGACACGAATGGGAAAAGACGCGTGTTGTGGAGTTCAAAGATCGTTTGAGTGGTGCCAGAAAAGAGAGCAAGACACGCAGATTGAGCTCGTTGTATTATTTGTTGATTGATATTGTAATCACGATTATTCATGAATTTAAAAACATGAATATTCATTGTACCACCAAAGCTTAACTTTAAATATTAGTTAGAAAAAAAAAACTGAATATAAATTAGTAACGAAAAAAACCCCGGTGAAATAATCAATTTTAAAAAACCAATAGCAATATAAAAAAACAATCAATTCAGTTCCCCTGTTTTATTTTTAATTCAGTTGTTTACCTTTTACACTTATTTTACCACCATAAAATGTGTGCTTTTTTTGTGGAATACAATTTAATACAATTTTAGGTAATTCAATGCAAAAAAAAAAAAATCGCATTTATTGGTGCAATATATCTTTGGACAATTTTGACCAGTATTTTAGGTCAAAGCATAACAATTTTGTATATGTATCAATAAGTGCTTTAAGTACATTATGCTTGTGCAAGGTACTTTTCTGAAACCTTTATTTTGTTAGCGCAGTCAGACCGGATGTGGCACGCCGCGCTATTATTGTGAAGGGGGGGAAGTGTGCTGTGCTGTTCTCAGCTTGAAGAGTAAAGAGGCGACTTGAGGCTGTTAAGGGGTAAAAAAAAAGCGCCTCCCAAGTTGCGACCACTGTTTATACAAAAATGTTACATCGATTATACTATATTGTGCCGAGTGTGAAATTTGGTGGAGGAGGAATTATGGTGTGGGGATTTTTTTCAGGAGTTGTGTTTGGCCCCTTAGTTCCAGTGAAAGGTACTTTGAATGCTCCAGGATACCAAAACATTTTTGACAATTCCATGCTCCCAACCTAGTGGGAACAGTTTGGAGCGGGCCCCTTCCTCTTCCAACATGACTGTGCAGCAGTGCACAAAGCAAGGTGTATAAAGACATAGATGACAGAATCCGGTGTTGATGAACTTGACTGGCCTGCACAGAGTCCTGACCTGAAACCGATAGAACACCTTTGGGATGAATTAAAACCTATGACTGAGAGCCAGGCCTTCTCGGTCAACATCAGTGTGTGACCTCACCAATGCGCTTTTGGAAGAATGGTGGAAACTTCCTATAAACACACTCCGCAACCTTGTGGACAGCCTTCCCAGAAGAGTTAAAGCTGTAATAGCTGCAAAAGGTGGACCGACATCATTTTGAACCCTTTGGGTTAGGAATGGGATGGCACTTCAAGTTCATATGTGAGTCAAGGCAGGTGGCCAAATACTTTTGGCAACATAGTGTATACACGCACACACATACATCCACGCACAAAAGTGAAGATTGTATTCATTGGAATACTTTGTATAGTTCAAGTCCACCGTAATTTGAAAATGGCACTGCACATCATATTGGCGGCTACAGTGTTTGGAGACAATCGATCCGGATTGAAAAGCTTATTGTTCAAAGCTTATTAAAAGTATTTTGCCTAGGTCTGGTCTAGCCTAGCCCATACTTGCCAACCCTCCCGAATTTCAGTGCCCCTCCAAAAAATCTCCCGGGGCAACCATTCTCACAAATTTCTCCCGATTTCCACCCGGACAACAATATTGGGGGCGTGCCTTTAGCATCCTCTCTCACCTGAAACCTTCACCCTTTAACGGCCGCAGTCCTCAGTCACGTCCGCTTTTCCTCCACATAAACAGCGTGCCGGCCCAGTCACATAACATCTATGGCTTTTGGAACTCAGTGCACACACGACAATCTATCTGGATTCGATTCGCTAATGGCATCGACATCGATAATTTCTTAACGAACATCATCCCTATCCTTCACTGGGTGCCGTATTTCTTTGATATATATCTATATATATATCTATATATATATAGATATATATATATATATATATATATATATATATATATATATAAAATAAATACTTGAATTTCATCCATCCATCCATTTTCTACCGCTTATTCCCTTTTGGGGTCGCGGGGGGCGCTGGAGCCTATCTCAGCTACAATCGGGCGGAAGGCGGTGTACACCCTGGACAAGTCGCCACCTCATCGCAGGGCCAACACAGATAGACAGACAACATTCACACTCACATTCACACACTAGGGCCAATTTAGTGTTGCCAATCAACCTATCCCCAGGTGCATGTCAGCTGTAATTCACTGAAATTCAAGTATTTATTTTATTTCAGTGAATTACAGCTATATATATATATATATATATATATATATATATATATACACACACACACACACACAGAATATATATATATAGCTGTAATTCACTGAAATTCAAGTATTTATTTTATACATATATATAAGATATACTTGAATTTCAGTGAATTACGCACGCACGCACGCACGCACGCACGCACGCACGCACGCACGCACGCACGCACACACGCACGCACACACGGCCTTTTGAATATCTCCCGAATTCTGAGGTCTCAAGGTTGGCAAGTATGGGTTCATGACCATGCAAGTCAACGACGGTTTAGGCAGGTTAGTAATAAGAACACAGTGGCCCTGATAAATTGGTTGACAGCACAAAAAGGGACCAACTTAAGTATGTTCCACTGGGGTATTATCCTTTGAGATGATATACATGGAATTTTGTAAGATACTGAACATACTTTAAGATTAGCAGAGCTTGTAAACTTTATATTGTTGAGAGTCATTAGGATAAAACACTGGCTTGTGAAAAAGAAACTGGCATCTTTCTCATTGTCACAGAGAGAACAGGTGACCTATTTGAGCAGAGTCATATTGTGGACTAAGATCAAGCACCTAAGAGCATTGCCAACTGAGTGACAGGAGAAATCCTCCATCATACACTTACAGTCTCCCTTAAAACTGGTTAAAAATTTAGACAGCTTAAGTGGATTAAAACGGTAGTACCTTTCTTCTGGAAGGCTTCAAGCTTTTGGCTGCTCAGCTCCTTGATTGACGCGGTGATGGCTTTGAATGCCCCCTTCAGTCTCTTGCCTAACACCATGTGGTCCGGTTCGGCTCTCAGACAGATGCCGTACTTATCTTTGTCCGTCGATATTGTCAGCTGCCGCACGTTGAGCTCCTGCAGAAGGAGAAAAAGAGAGCTTCAAGTCTGAAATAATGGAGCTCCTAATTGCCTGCCGGTAGTTTTTAAAAGGAACATCCATATGCATGGTCATGTCACAAGCGGAGACGAGATAGCAGGAGACAGGCCATTATACTCAAAAAGGTGGAAGTGGCCATCGGAGGGCCATTTACACATTTGTGGAACTGGTAGTACTAGAAGGCCATTTGTATGTATGCTCCTGTCCAAACAGACTATGAGGGTGGCATGAGGGGCCGATATACACAGTAGTGTATCACTGTGCTGCCCACCGAAGAGGTGTTTGTGGAGGTGGTAGGCGCTGTACGCCCTCTGAACGAAATGTATACACACAGGATACAATGTTCTACAAGCCAACCATTCACTGTCTTTGTGAGGTTGGATGTTTTTGGGAGTTGCAAGAGGGTTTGCAAAGGAAGAAGAGACTGTGTTGTGGGTGTGTGAAACTGAAAAGAGTCAAAATGTAACAGAATGTGGACCTTGAGGGTACAGGCTTATTCAAGGGTCAAAATGCATGCAGAGTACAAAAAATGCATATATAGCAAGTCCTATTAAGAAAATTACCTGTTTATTTATTGGTGATTTATTGAACGTATTGTACCGATACCAATATTTTGTATTTGGTACAGGTACCAAAATGTATTTTGATACTTTCCAAAATAAAAGGGAACAACAAAAAATATCAGTATTGCCTTTAACAGAAAATCTGGCAATACATTAAACATTTCTAATTGCAAACAAAGAACAATGTTAGCATTAAATAACATAGTGAACATACTAGGCAACTTCTCTTTTAGTAGCAAGTAAGCAAACGGGTAAAAAGGCTCCAAATGTGGCTGGTGACCTATGCAGTAACACAGGTTTTACCCAAGATTGCCAAGATACCTGGGGCTGTGGGGGCGTGGTTTTTTTTTTGTCTTGTCCAGCTACTCAGGAAAATCATATTGTTGATGTAAATGCCCATATTTGCTGTAAAGATTTACTTTACAAAAGAGAAATGGGGGATACTTCTCTTGTTGCCTTATTTGTATCTGACTTTATTAAATGGATTTATATTATTATTTGGTGCTGCCGGACCGGAGCAGGAGGGGATAGAAAGAGAAAAAAAGGAAGACAGAGGGGGAAATTGCAGGGACAAAAGGGGGATAAGACAGAGAGACAACAATAACAATCGAACAGCATCAGCAAATACGGTATGTACAAATATGAGACAAAAAGTGATAGCAAAGAAGCAGTTAGTGAAATAAATATTAATAACACAGAAATGACAATGAACATTATTGCACTACAAATGGAGCAATAACAATACCAATAGAAATAGCACTATCAATAATGAATAATAATAATTACCTCTATTATCAACAATAAAATTGTTTGAAATGCAATATTATACATGCTTGTACAGGTAAAAGCCAGTAAATTAGAATATTTTGAAAAACTTGATTTATTTCAGTAATTGCATTCAAAAGGTGTAACTTGTACATTATATTTATTCATTGCACACAGACTGATGCATTCAAATGTTTATTTCATTTAATTTTGATGATTTGAAGTGGCAACAAATGAAAATCCAAAATTCCGTGTGTCACAAAATTAGAATATTACTTAAGGCTAATACAAAAAAGGGATTTTTAGAAATGTTGGCCAACTGAAAAGTATGAAAATGAAAAATATGAGCATGTACAATACTCAATACTTGGTTGGAGCTCCTTTTGCCTCAATTACTGCGTTAATGCGGCGTGGCATGGAGTCGATGAGTTTCTGGCACTGCTCAGGTGTTATGAGAGCCCAGGTTGCTCTGATAGTGGCCTTCAACTCTTCTGCGTTTTTGGGTCTGGCATTCTGCATCTGCCTTTTCACAATACCCCACAGATTTTCTATGGGGCTAAGGTCAGGGGAGTTGGCGGGCCAATTTAGAACAGAAATACCATGGTCCGTAAACCAGGCACGGGTAGATTTTGCGCTGTGTGCAGGCGCCAAGTCCTGTTGGAACTTGAAATCTCCATCTCCATAGAGCAGGTCAGCAGCAGGAAGCATGAAGTGCTCTAAAACTTGCTGGTAGACGGCTGCGTTGACCCTGGATCTCAGGAAACAGAGTGGACCGACACCAGCAGATGACATGGCACCCCAAACCATCACCCAACCATGCAAATTTTGCATTTCCTTTGGAAATCGAGGTCCCAGAGTCTGGAGGAAGACAGGAGAGGCACAGGATCCACGTTGCCTGAAGTCTAGTGTAAAGTTTCCACCATCAGTGATGGTTTGGGGTGCCATGTCATCTGCTGGTGTCGGTCCACTCTGTTTCCTGAGATCCAGGGTCAACGCAGCCGTCTACCAGCAAGTTTTAGAGCACTTCATGCTTCCTGCTGCTGACCTGCTCTATGGAGATGGCGATTTCAAGTTCCAACAGGACTTGGCGCCTGCACACAGCGCAAAATCTTCCCGTGCCTGGTTTACGGACCATGGTATTTCTGTTCTAAATTGGCCCGCCAACTCCCCTGACCTTAGACCCATAGAAAATCTGTGGGGTATTGTGAAAAGGAAGATGCAGAATGCCAGACCCAAAAACGCAGAAGAGTTGAAGGCCACTATCAGAGCAACCTGGGCTCTCATAACACCTGAGTAGTGCCAGAAACTCATCGACTCCATGCCACGCCGCATTAACGCAGTAATTGAGGCAAAAGGAGCTCCAACCAAGTATTGAGTATTGTACATGCTCATATTTTTCATTTTCATACTTTTCAGTTGGCCAACATTTCTAAAAATCCCTTTTTTGTATTAGCCTTAAGTAATATTCTAATTTTGTGACACACGGAATTTTGGATTTTCATTTGTTGCCACTTCAAATAATCAAAATTAAATGAAATAAACATTTGAATGCATCAGTCTGTGTGCAATGAATAAATATAATGTACAAGTTACACCTTTTGAATGCAATTACTGAAATAAATCAAGTTTTTCAAAATATTCTAATTTACTGGCTTTTACCTGTATATGTACAATGTGTATATATATGTTTTTGTGTGGATGTACTGTATGTACCGAGAGTGTGTATATATGTACTGCATTTGTGTATGTACAGTATGTGGGTGCGTAGGTACCAATGTATGTGGGTAAGTACCAATGTGTGCGCGTATGTATGTATTAACGGATGAATGTGTATATATATGTATGATTAACTGTGTGTATGTGAATTTGGGGAACAAGGGACCACCGGCCTCACGACAGGAACCCCAGAGCCAGGCCCACTGTGCCGCCCAACAGGGTCAGCGGCAGGCCATAGACAGACGCGCCCAGCAGAGGACAAGGCACAGGAGAAGCAGGGGACAGCCAGCCCCCTTTTCATTGAGATGGCGACGGATAGTGTGAGCTGACACTGTTGTGCCCTGTTTCTGCAGGTCAGCTTGAATTTGTTTGGAAGTGGATCGAGGTTCTTTATCCACAATTCTAACAATCCTTCCTTGCAGTCTTTCATAAATTTTTCTTCTCCGTCCACGTCCAAGGATGTTAGCTACAGTGCCATGGGCTTTAAACTTCTTGATGACATTGCGCACAGTAGACACAGGCACATTTAGATCTCTGGAGATGGACTTGTAGCCTTGAGATTGTCTATGTGTTTCCACAATCGTAGTTCTCAAATCTTCTGAGAGTTATTTGCTCGTCTTTCTTTTCTCCATGCTCAAGTGTGGTAAACGCAACACAAAAGTTGAGTCGACCTTTCTCCATTTTAACTGGCTGCAAGTGTGATTTCTATATTGCCAGCACCTGTTACTGGCTACAGGTGAGTTCAATTACAAATTAAAGGAGCATCACATGCTTAGAATACAACTATTTCTAACAATTTTGAAAAGGTGCCAATAATTTTGTCCATTCCATTTTTGGAAGTTCTGTGTAAAATAATATCAGATTTGGCTTTATGGGTTTTTTTGTGTTATTCCAATGCAAACAAAATAAACAAACATGTGAATACCAAAGCATTTGTAATTTCAACAATTTTCTGGGAGAAGTGGTGCATTATCTGACAGAAATGCAGGGGTGCCAATATTTTTGGCCATGACTAAGTTCTGTTGGGTCTAAAGACAGAAATGCGTGATTTATTTATTTATATACTATTATTCTTTATGCATCCGACCAGGGCTTGAGCCGCTCCTGGCAATTGTGCTGGAAAATTGAGACGGACCTTTTCATGTAGATGACTTGCTGATATAAGAGGATTCAATTTAATTCAGCTACCAGTGGATAGCTAAGCGATTAACATTGGTACCATTTGTACATCTGGTTCTTATAGAAATAGAATGGAATAGAAAGTACTTTATTGATCCCTGAGGGAAATTCAGCACCACAGTTCGCTCACAATAAACAATAAACACTTAGGTATTTTTCACATGTGAATAATATAATTACAGTCTATTATACAGCATTATTCACATGTGAATAATTAAAGTACCAATGATTCTCACACACATTAGGTGTGGTGAAATTATTCTCTGCATTTGACCCATCACCCTTGATCACCCCCTGGGAGGTGGGGGGAGCAGTGAGCAGCAGCGGTGGCCACGCCCGGGTATCCTTTTTGGTAATTTAACCCCCAATTCCAACCCTTGATGCTGAGTGCCAAGTAGGGAGGTAATGGGTCCCATTTTTATAGTCTTTGGTATGACTCGGCTGGGGTTTGAACTCACAACCTACCGATCTCAGGGCGGACACTAACCACTAGACCACTGAGTAGGTTAATATAAATACAGTCTATTATACAGCATTATTCACATGTGAATAATATAAATACAGTCTATTATACGGCATTATTCACATGTGAATAATATAAATACAGTCTATTATACAGCATCATTCACGTGTGAATAATATAAATACAGTCTATTATACAGCATCATTAACATGTGAATAATATAAATACAGTCTATTATACATTAAAGTACAGTCAAAAGGGAACATATGCAATATACAGTCTGATGCTTATTCCATGTACACATCAAAGTATTTACCCTACTATCATATTAGGGAGCAACCCCTAATATAATGGTCAATGTTTAATTTGACTTACTTCCAGGATGTATTTCTGCAGCAACTGGATGTCTTTCAGAGCTTCTTGATCCTGGTGAATGACGACCACCTCCTTCAGCGGGTACTGAAGCACAGGACAATCATTGTAATCAATCAGCAACACAGTTCATGTTTATAAAGGTCATGTTTTTTTTCCATACTGTAGTTGCCATACACACATAGTACAGTGTCAGTTCCAGCTGGACTAGACTATAAAATGGTTGATTTACCTTCACCGGCAGAGTCTTCCTGTCACGGATGACTCGGCCGAGCTCGATCACAGACTGCATTTGAGAGACGGCGTTCTCAATGCGCTTGTCAATCACATTCTCCCTGAAAATTGGAAATGCGAGCGACGACAGTTTTAGTGTTTTCACAATTTTAACATGACTTAACAGCATGAGTCAAAATGCCTTTTTTTCTCTTATACATGTAAAATTTAATGCCTTATTGGATCCGAGTGGCTGTTCTCCTGATTAAGGGTAATCTAGAAAGGTACACGGGTACGCTGAGGATAATAAAGACCAAACCATGACAAGAAGAAGAGTGGCACACATCTTAAGAAAAAAACAGACAAAAAAACGCTTTAAACAGAGGGTTGGTGTAATTCAAGCGGTTTCATTTGACTGCTGGGGCTGGGGTTGGACAAGCAGCTAAAAAAACAGCAGTACTGAGTGGGTGACAGGAGAAATTATTTTTATCAAACATGCTATCTTAGAATAAAACTTTTATTTGTAACTTTCACAGTGGCGTATAAAGAATGGGCAATGAAGGATTGACACGGTTTTACTGTATAGTGGAACTTTGAAGAGTAGCCCAACTTACGATGTTTTTGAGATATGAGCTGTCACTCCGCTAATTGTTACGCCTAAGTTGCAAACAAAAAAATTGAGTGACAAGCCAACCAACCGCTAGTTGGCGAAGCGATTGTCAGCGTGAACCCCGTAACATTCACCTAAAACATCCGGCATCGCGCGCTAGCATTAGCTCACAGCTAGAGATCGACATAACGGAGAAAGTACGTGTGAAAGACAGCCCTGAGAAGAAGCAGCATATTATATTCATTAAATTAAAGAAACAAATCATCAAAATCATGACCGAGCGTGTAGCCAACTTGCTGAGGCAGTTTGGGTGTAGAAATGTTAGTCTGCACCATACTAAAGTAGGAGGGGCCCACAACGCCAGCCAAAGATTTTAAAATATCTACAGTGGACATGTATCTATAAACACATGTTTATGCTGCTGATGGTGTGTTTGATGGAGAAGCAGCTCGAAGGAGATACTGTAGAAGTCCGCTTTCCAAGGTAAATGATATACATTATTACATGAAACTACAGTAGTTGTGTGAATGCTCCAAATTTCTTCTTCTTCTCCACATTTTGGGGCGCTCTACCTTTCACATTTTTCACCCAATTCAAACCGTTCCAACTTCAAACTGTCAACCTATTCGGGAATCACGGGCTTTCCCTTGACAAATTCCAAAAATTCCCAGATTTCCCAGAATTTCAGGTTTTCCGGGACATTTTTCAAACTTCCACCATTTCCACATCATACCTAGTCAGTGTCCTAGTGGTTAGAGCAGGGGTCACCAACCTTTTTGAAACCAAGAGCTACTTCTTGGGTACTGATTAATGTGAAGGGCTACCAGTTTCCATCCATCCATTTTCTACCGCTTATTCCCTTTGGGGTCGCGAGGGGCGCTGGAGCCTCTCTCAGCTACAATCGGGCGGAAGGCGGGGTACACCCTGGACAAGTCGCCACCTCATTGCAGGGGCTACCAGTTTGATACACACTTAAATAAATTGCCAGAAATAGCCAATTTGCTCAATTTACCTTTAACTCTATGTTATTATTAATAATTAATGATATTTATCTTTGTGGAAACACTGATCATCTTAATGATTTCTCACAATAAATATATATAGAAACAGATAAATATCAATATGCAACACTTTATTTTTATATTTTCTCTAAGTGCACATTTTTCAAATTGAACATTTTCAAATGATCACTTCTAAGACAGTTTTGTGATATCACAATATCCCATTTTAACTAGCTAGCCACTAACATTTTTTAACAAATCATGAATTACTTTGCACCATGTTTGTACAAATAATAACTCATGTAAAATACAAAAGTCAACTCTCAAATTTTTAAATAAATCATGTCACACTTTGAACTGGACACCAAATCTGTTATTTGTTTCTTTGTCGGTTAGTGAAGACCAAGTCTTTAAAATATTTTCTTGGATTTTCAAATTCTATTTGAGTTTTGTCTCTCTTAGAATTAAAAATGTCGAGCAAAGTGAGACCAGCTTGCTAGTAAATAAATAAAATTTAAAAAATAGAGGCAGCTCACTGGTAAGTGCTGCTATTTGAGCTATTTTTAGAACAGGCCAGCGGGCTACTCATCTGGTCCGTACGAGCTACCTGGTGCCCGCGGGCACCGCGTTGGTGACCCCTGGGTTAGAGTGTCCGCCCTGAGATCGGTAGGTTGTGAGTTCAAACCCCAGCCGAGTCATACCAAAGACTATAAAAATGGGACCTGTTACCTCCCTGCTTGGCACTCAGCATCAAGGGTTGGAATTGGGGGTTAAATCACCAAAAATGATTTCCGGGCGTGGCCACCACTGCTGAACAAGAGGATGGGTCAAATGCAGAGGACAAATTTCACCACACCAAGTGTGTGTGTAACAATCATTGGTACTTTAACTTTAACTTTCCAACCGATTCAAACCAATCCACCTTTAACACATTCCACCATCCTGGAAATTAAAAGTAAATTTTTTCCAAGTTAAAAAAAACTCCAGAATTTTCCAGAATTCCTGGTTTTCCAAAGCCCTATTTCCACCTTTTTTTCTGGCGACTACTCCTTCCACATTTTTCAACGCATTTCAACCGTTTCACCGTCAAAACATTCCTCTTAATCAGGACAAAAAACAAAGTTGTTTTGTGAACTGGAAAAATTCCCAGTTTTCCTGAAATTCCTTAATACTATCTCTCGATTCAACATGTTACTACTTCAACATTTCTCGACAGATTTGAAAAATTCCAATACCAACCATTTCAACTCATTCAGACCATTCAAGTTTTCTACCATTTTCCAAAAAATTCCCGCTTCTCCAGAAATTCCCCAATTTTTGGGAAATTCCCATTGAAATCAATGGCACAATCTTCAAAGTTCCACAACTCCCACATTTTTCATCTGATTCAAACTGTTCCAACTCCAGAATATTCAGCCTGTTTGGGAATTGTGTGCTCTACCTCAACAATAAAAATAAAAAAATCCCAGGATTTCAGTTCAACTTCAGCATTGGAGCATTCACACGCAATTCCTTCAGGAATAGCCTCATCTAGTTGTTTGTAGAACAATGTTGGATGTAATGATTACAATGACAATAAAAATTCTGCACCATATATCCACAAATCTTTCTTCTAGTGGCTACAATCTCAGAAAACAATTAAATGGGTACATTAATTGCCGTGGTAGAATCCACTTTAATACTGCCATGTTTTTATTTGGAAGCTTACTTTTCACTGAACGTGAGACCACTGTGTGCACGTTTTAAGGTGGTGTAACTAGACAGTAGTTATGTCGCTGTTGTCGTTTCACGCTGCTTAGTAATAATGAAGAATTAAGTCAACACATGTCAACATAAACAGACCATTACTTGTTTATTTTTTTTTTTACAACAATGACCCCTTTGTGTGTCAAACTTTATGTTGGCCAAAGCAGTCAACAATGGCTCAAGTGGGCACGTTTTAGTCATTAAAAGAACATTGCAGATCAGAAGTTAATGTGGTGATCGACATAGTTCATTTGTAAGTGTTCCGAAACGCATCTCTTAAGCGGCAATGGTCCACTTGTTTGGTGTGTACCAGGGTTTAGTAGATTCAAAAACATAAAAAAATAGCTTGGTCCTAAGACATTTGTACAAAAAAGAGGTATTGAAAGATAACGGTTGTGTTACATTCGGGGCATTTTGGTAATTCCACCAATTTTTCCCCTACCTGACTTGGGGCAGCATGAGGTAATGGATGCTGCCGATGTCCTTCTCCTCCATGGAGGCGGGGTCGATGAGGTTACGCAGATTTTGGTACATCATCTCTGTAATGAAGGGCGTGAAGGGAGCCTGGGTTGAAGCAGCAGAGAAGAAGGGAAGAAAATTATTTGATGCTCTGCAACTGTAGCTAATTTACATTTCCTGACGCAGAGGTCCAAAAGTCAGAGGGAGCTAATAAAAAAAAAAAGCATATCCAACACATTTTCCCAGAGATTTTAAGAGCTAAAAGTTCAAACAGTTGTGCCAGCAGTACCTTGCACTTTAAGCACGCTAATTAATTCATAAAGCTCCCAGCTGATCGGTGATTTAAGTTAGGTTGGCTCTCTCACAGCACACCTACTGTACCTCTTCCACATACATATGACTTTGTCACACAAATATACTCAACACAAACCAGTTACGCTTGCACACACACAAACAACTGTTATGACTCACCATCAGCCTGCACATGGAGAACAGAACACTGAAGAGGGTTTCCAGCGCCCACAGACAGTCCTCGGTGCCACTCTCGCCCTACAAAGTTCACGCGCGTCAATATAACACGTCCCCATGGAGAAATGCAAAAGAGAGAAAATGCAAAGAAGGGCATATATCCCCAATGCAGCTCAACCAAATGTTGCAAAGAATGGTCACTATGAAAATGTCTACTGCACTATGTGGCTGCAACTAGCAGAGGTGGTTTATATTCAATCAGGTTGCTGTCTTGAAAACAGCTACAGTATGGAACGTTTGAGACCTGCGTGAAGACTGTGTTAAGACTTTCAAGGTATTCAAAAAAAAAATGTTCAGAAAATTATTTTTTTAAATTAATTCATTGTAGTTACTCATTACTTTACCAAAAAAGGAATTGAACTATTAATAGAATTACTCCTTAGTAAGGGAAATAAATTAATGCGTTACTTAAAAAAATAAACTCAATATGGTATGCATTTTGGTATGTTTTTGAGAGTAGAGAGTGTGCCTTTAAAAGGCGGTGCCTGTTGCCAGGTTAAGTGTGACATCACAAGAGCGCACTCTGAGCAGCATTTTAGCTCAGCTGTGTTAGCCTCCTTATATTTGATATCAAGTTCATTTTGGTGTGGTGCTGGTTGTTACTTTCTCTAGTAAAAATATATTTTCTGCATTGAACTTGCTGTACTTCTGACGCTGTCATGTTGACATACAACCACATCAAAAGTTGGGTGCCGTGTTGAACAGATGTATCGGTAACAGTTTTGTAATGTACAAAGCCCAAAACCTGTGAAGTTGGCACGTTACGTAAATGGTAAATAAAAACAGAATACAATGATTTGCAAATCCTTTTCAACTTACGTATATTCAATTGAATAGACTGCAAAGACAAGATATTTAATATTCCAATTGAGAAACTTGTTTTTTTTTTGCAAATAATCATTAACTTAGAATTTAATGGCAAAAAAGTTGGCACAGGGGCATGTTTACCACTGTGTTACATGGCCTTTCCTTTTAACAACACTCAGTAAACGTTTGGGAACAGAGGAGACCAATTTTTGAAGCTTTTCATGTGGAATTGTTTCCCATTCTTGCTTGATGTTGTAGCTTAAGTTGTCCAACAGTCCGGGGTCTCCATTGTCATATTTTACGCTTCATAATGCGCCACACATTTTCAATGGGGGAGAGGTCTGGACTACAGGCAGGCCAGTCTAGTACCCGTTTACTACTAACTTTGGCTACCCCTGTGGTAAATTTTAAATGTGCTCTATAAATAAAGTTGATTTGATTTGATTTGCTGTTGTAACACATACAGAATGTGGCTTGGCATTGTCTTGCTGAAATAAGCAGGGGCGTCCATGAAAAAAGACATTGCTTGGATGGCAATATGTTGCTCCAAAACGTGTATGTACCTTTTAGCATTAATGGTGCCTTCACAGATGTGTAAGTTACCCATGCCTTGGGCACTAATACACCCCCATACCATCACAGATGCAGGCTTTTAAACTTTGCGCATATAACAGTCCGGATGGTTCTATTCCTCTTTGGTCCAGAGGACACGACGTCCACAGTTTCCAAAAACAATTTGAAATGTGGACTCGTCAGACCACAGAACATTCGCTTTGCATAGCAGAGTTTTAACTTGAACTTACAGATGTAGAGACAAACGGTAGTTAATGACAGTGGTTTTCTGAAGTGTTCCTGAGCCCATGTGGTGATATCCTTTACACTGATGTCGTTTTTTTTACCGCCTGAAGGATCGAAGGTCACAGGCATTCAATGTTGGTTTTCGGCCTTGCCGCTTACATGCAGTGATTTCTCCAGATTGTCTGAACCTTTTGATAATATTATGGACCCTAGATGGTGAAATCCCTAAATTCCTTGCAATAGCTTGTTGAGAAATGTTGTTCTTAAATTGTTCGACAATTTGCTCACGCATTTGTTCACAAAGCGGTGACCCTCGCCCCATCCTTATTTGTGAATGACTGAGCATTTCATGGAAGCTGCTTTTATACCCAATCATGACACCCACCTGTTCCCAATTAGCCTGTTCACCTGTGGGATGTTCCAAGTAAGTGTTTGATGAGCATTCTTCAATTTTCTCAGTCTTTTTTGCCACTTGTGCAGGCTTTTTTGAAACATGTTGCAGGCATCAAATTCCAAATGAGCTAATAATTGCAAAAAATAAAGTTTACCAACGTTAAGTATCTTGTCTTTGCAGTTTTATTTACCATTTACACAAGATGCCAACTTCACTGATTTTGTAGTTATTATAGCATGTTTAGAGAATAGATATGATTTTCTTTATTTTTGTCAAGCTGCTACACCTCCCCTGAAGTCTTCTGCCGCCTCACAATTGAAAACCTACGTAACTGAGGCCCTTAATGTCTTGTTACAGTGATTCAGCAGTTGATTTCCTCACATGCAAATTTACTTGCCTTAAGACGGCGTCTGTTGGTGCGGACGTACCAGTTGGTGAGCATGTCCACAAACTTAACAAGACGCGGCACCACAGTGTAGAGGCGGTACGCTGCGGCAAAGTGACAGCAATCCGTGTCAGCAACAAAATCGGCAAAGCTGCTGGATGCCTAGACGTTAGGACGTCTTCTTACCGTCCATTTCTGCCTTGACGAACTGGATGAGGGACTGTGTGAAGGACTGGATCCATTTGTCCATGATGTTGTCACTTTGCTTGGCGGTGTTCTCATTGTACAGGAACTGCATATCCTCTTCCTGACAACACACAAACATTGGCACACTTAGAAAGGTATCGCCTCATGGCCACAACATTAGGTACATCTATTGGCTCCAGGGATAGGCTCAGTGTTTAATCAATCAATCATCAATCAAAGTTTATTTATAAAACCCTAAATCACGAGTGTCTCAAAGGGCTGCACAAGCCACAACAACATCCTCGGCTCTGATCCCACATCTAATACAACACTTGTATTAGATGTTGTGGCTAAAGTTGAGGTTTAAAGGTTCTTAACATATTCAAAAGCTGTCAAAAGGAAGGCACCGGAATCTGCACGTTTTGCAGGTAACAAAGACTGCACTTACACGTTTGGATCTTTAGATTATGTCTTTTATGTGGAACTGGTCATGGGCCAACTTGTACCATATTTTCCGGACCATAGGGCACACCAGATTTTTTTCATATATAAGGCGCACCGGATTATAGGGCGCATTAAAGGAGTCACATTATTATTATTATTTTTTTCTAAATGTAAAACACTTCCTTGTGGTCTACATAACATGAAATGGTGGTTCTTTGGTCAAAATGTTGCATAGATGATGTTTTACAGATCATCTTCAAGCCGCTTTCTGACAGTCGCTTCAGGATGCGCCGTTTTGTGGGCGGTCTTATTTACGTGGCTCACCTTCGACAGCGTCTTCTCCCCGTCATCTTTGTTGTAGCGGTGTAGCGTGCAAGGACGGGAGTGGAAGAAGTTAACTGTTTTAATGACATTCAGACTTTACTTAAATCAATAACGGAGCAGCATCTCCTCATCCGGAAACAACAACACAGGAAATGTGTCCCGTGAAAAAACGTCCGACCGGAACTCTCTCATAACTAAAGTTCCTTGGGTGAATAATGTATGTCATATAACAAGAAGATAGAGAAAAAAAAGAAGCTAATCGACTACGGTGTCGACACGGACCAGAAAGGCGGACGCGTGCAATTTTTTAAGGATTTATGCAGATCACAAATAAAGATCAGCAGGTACCAGAAGGTAGGAAAAGTTGCTTTTGCATAATATTGCGAAACAAAACGTCAGATATGTCTTACCTTATACACACACCATAATAATACTCCTACGTTGAAGCACATCAAGCGGTGTGGCTTCATAGCTTACCAAAGTCGTACCAAAACATTTTGATGGATTTTTGAGCGCCGTGTGTAATGTTCTATATTTTCCAATGGAACATATAAAATGTTGGTGTTGTTTACTTAAGTCATATTGCCATCATAGCGCAGTCTACACGTATCTTTTATGTTTGACTACCATCTACTGGTCACACTTATCATTTACCGTGTACCAAAAAAAATTGCTTCGAGGTCGGTAAGCAAAAGCAGAATTCTGTACATTAGGCGCACCGGGTTATAAGGCACACTGTCGAGTTTTGAGGAAAAAAAAAAGATTTTGAGTGTGCCTTATAGTCTGGAAAATACGGTAATTGGATCTTCAGTGTGAAGATCATGCCGCTTACTAATGCAATATTTTGATATTGATATTTCTTTTTTACTACAGTATTAAAACCTCAACCAAATGCACACTTCCCACCTAAACAACACCACAGGGACTAATTATTGTGCCTTTTTACAGCATTATTTCACGCTATTAATCAAAGGGAATTAGTGTTCTGTACCGATGAGCAATGGATTTGTTAATGCCATCAAACATGTCTCAGTCTTTTAAAGAAGGGACGGTTAATAAAGAAGAAGTGACATTTTGTGGTGTTCATTAAGTGCACCTACCTTCTGTAACCTTTCCACATTCTGCACCAGGAAGCGGTAGGCATTATACCACGGCAGGAAGACATCCTTCAGCACATCTCGAACACCGTCCTCTTTGAAACGCAAGTTCTCCGCCCTCACAACTGGGGAGTTGATAAGGTACAGTCTGCAGAGAAAATAGACATTTAAGTATTGTGTTGATGCATCTGAGCCTCATTTGTCTGTATTAGCTCGACAGGGACTTCCTGTTCCTGTCTAAAAATAGGTTATTAAGGAGATTTAAGAACCATTAACTTACATCAGCAACCTATAATTTCAAACAGGTAAATTCCCAAACAAAATGAAAAAAGTAAAAGTAACAATTTACAAGAATTGAGACAAACACCAGTTTATAAACTATAGACATGTTTCTCAACTTCCAAATTTTTCTAAAATCCATCCATCCATCCATTTTCTACAGCTTGACCCTTTAAGGGTCGCGGGGGGATGCCGGAGTCTGTCCCAGCTGCACCCGGGCAGGGTACATCATTGAAAAACAATTTGGCAAAAAATTGGACAAATTCACGAGTAAAAGTGGACAACCAATACGATACATAGCTAACATCCCAACATCGATGGCATTAATTGAAATAACGAAGGAAATTTATTGTAAACAGTGTGCAGCTGCAGTGTTTATGCACTTACCAAAATAATTTGACACAATTAACTAAACTATCTTAATTAACAGACTAGAACGGTATGGCATTAGAGCAGGCCTGGGCAATTATTTTGACTCGGGGGCCAAATTTAGAAAAAAAAATGTGTCTGGGGGCCGGCTTATCTATTTTTAAGAACACTAATACAAAACCTCACAATGTCTGATGACCGCCGTAAAAAACAGAAGGGATTTTTTTTTTTTTTTACTGAATGAGACACCCAGAATGTACATGAAAATAAAGAATGTCGGATTTACAATATCTATGAATGATAAAACACTGAATATTGACAACATATGAACGTCACACCTCCTCTCGATCGACATATTTTACAATCAAGCGAAACGCAACAAAAATGCAACAAACACAGCGAAATATGAACGTGAAGGGTAAAAAACACAAAAATCACCTACAATTTGATGTATGTGATACATCACTAAGCTTTAGAACTTTGTTTTAAAAAGCTCCTTCCTCGTCTGTCCCTGACACCCGCATTTCAGGCTGGCCGCTCTGGAAACACTCTGTGGAAACGCACCCCACCCACACTGCTTGGTGCCTCGTCTGAGCTACTGTGACTTAGATTACCATAGTAACTAATTAGATTACCATTGTAACTAGTATATCATGCAAAAGCACAGATTCCAACCATTGAAATACTTTGTATAATTCAAGATTAACGGTCATTGGAAAACATCACTGCACATCATAATGGCAGCTACAGTTTCCATCTCAAAGATCTAAAAAATTTGTTTGGTATTGTCCGGCAGGCAAGATTGAAAAGCTTAATGCGGCCCCCGGGCCTTAATTTGCCCAGGTCTGCATTAGACGGTTGGTCTTAAACTGGTTAAGAAGCTACTTAACCAACAGGAAGCAAAATGTGAAGCTCGGCAAACACACGTCTACAACTCTAAACATACAGTATGTCATGTGTGTGGCAGGAGTACATTAATAGCTACCACAGAGGAGCAAATCACGTTGAGTTTTTATGTTGACATCTTAACAAAACCATCCATCCATTTTCTACCACTTGTCCCTCTCGCGGTCACGGTGTGTGCTGGAGCCTGTCCCTCTCACGGCCGCGGGGTGTGCTGGAGCCTATCCCAGCTGCACTTAATGTACCATATATACATATAATCCCAGCACATATTGTGCCTTCATGGTAAAACAGGTAAGATAAAGTACACATTTGTAGGTTCTGCAAGCTAAAAAAAAATGTAAATACGTGACTAACTTCAGGAAGTTTAACATTCCTAGTGTAAATACACAATGAAAACCCTACAGGACATTAATTGAATTGATTTACGTGGACCCCGACTTAAACAAGTTGAAAAACTTATTCGGGTGTTACCATTTAGTGGTCAATTGTACGGAATATGTACTTAACTGTGCAATCTACTAATAAAAGTTTCAATCAATCAATCAATCAATCAAATTGATCTGTCAAACACGTTCAAGTTGATTATCAATATGCCTTGAAGCTAAATGTCGCCCCGTGACTATTTACTGTGCAAATGTTCACGAGCCGTATTAATGCCTTTAAAAGCAGGGATAGTTTGGTTACGCAATGACAGACAAGCTGAGTTAGAAAAGTCATTTCGTGAAACTGTGAGCTTTTACCGATTCTAAAGTTGAGGGGGTGCAATTTCTGCGTAACAAGCAACTTTAATGGCAAACGAGTGTTAATTACAAAGCAGACATTGTCATGATGAGGTCAAATCCTTTTTGGCATTTGAAATGAGGACAAGAATATTTAGGGTAGAGTTTTTACCACACAAAATGACTACTGCTTTGTGTCTCATTTATAAATGTACAGTGTTGAGGAAAAAGCATATATTGTATTGAAAATGTCAGCATTAGAGAGAAACATGCAGTGATATTTTTTTTTTGAAACTCACTCTTTAGTGTATATGAGCATATGGTGCAACGGTGTGGTGCTTTATTCATTTCGGCCATATGGCCGTGGCGCTTCTACTGCTTGGGGCACATGTAAGAACGTGCATATGAGCATGCGTGTGCTGCTTGCGTGAGGTTGTGAACACAGTATGTACAGTAGGACTACGACAGTTTGGAGCAGTAGCTCTTTTAAAACCGTGCCAGCTAATGACATAAGGTAGGTTCACACACACATACACACAGCTCTGCCACCGGCACGCAGGCTTTCATGCTTCAGAAACGCACAATCACACTGGCTCACACTCAGACGCAGAGCTGACCTGAGGGCATCGGCACCATAGCTCTGCACTATGAGGCCCGGGTCCGGGTAGTTCTTCTTGCGCTTGCTCATCTTCTGTCCATCGCTGCAAGGGAGTAAGACAAAGGCATTAATGCACATACACACACACATGCATGCATGAGTATGCATCTTAAGTACACGTGCACTTGGTATTCAAATTAGCCAAGCCTTCCAGGTCAGCAGGCCTGTGAGTGCTGTGCTGCGTTTTAGGGCCGAAGGCTGAAGAAGAGGAGAAGCTCTACCGAGGAGCAACTCTGAGGGCTAAACTGTACCAGCACAAATACTACCATTATCTTACGCAGGCATATGACAAGTACAAGAATATAACAAAGTTTGCATGAACACAGACGGGGAAAGCATTTTCAACAAGCCTGAATACTGACCTGGCCAGGACCAAGCCGTTAACGATGACATTCTTGAAGGGTGGTTTGCCAAATAGGGCTGTGGAGAGCACCAGCAGGGTGTAGAACCTGCACAGAAACACAAAAGGCATCTGAAAGTGTAGCGATATAATTGACAAATTGAGCTGGTGAGCTGCTGCATCGCCTTTAAACTGGTGAAAGTTGATTCTAGATTAAAAATCTTGCCTTTCACCTGGATAGTAGAAGGATTTGGCCATAAATCAAGAAGTTGGTCAACTTTGACAATCAACTTATACCCGGAGATGGCAAGAACAACAAGAAAAAATGCTTGTTTGCAGCCACCTTTTTTTAACGTGCAGAGGATTATCATTTATTGTTCATCTAAACGGCAAGATATGAACATTTTAGGGCTGGACAATTATTTGAATTTCAATTTTGATTATGGCTTCTTACTATTATGAAATCAATAATCGGAAAAAAATGAGTTATGGTCCGAGCAACTTGCATGCAATTTCCCAAGCTTGTGAGGAGTGAAAGAGCATGTTTATGAGAAGTTTGGGATCTCTCCATGATTACCGGTACTACTTTTTATTTGACACAGCGCTAGTATACCTAATCAATAATCACGAAACTCAACATAAAAAGTAAGTCATAGGATTTCGCGTTCACATTACCGCAGGTGGAGTCACATAATTGGCCAATAAAACAGAATCCCCTGTTAAAGGTATAACAATATTGGGGAAATTGACATATATATGAGTGAAATGTTATTAAGAGTAGAAGAAACTGAACCGCCCTGTCCTGAACTAAACAATGTCAAGCAGGCCACTTAAAACAGCATCTAAACTCCATAGCTAAAGCTAACAAGAACAATCATACACCCACAACAAATCTCATCTGCTTGTGTTGTTGTGAACGACATCATCGATGTAACATTAATGTACAAACAGTGGTCGCAACTTGAGAGGAGCTCTCTCTCTTTTTTTTAATTTATTTTTTTTAACAGCCTCAAGTGAGTCGCCTCTTTACTCGGCAAGTTGAGAACAGCAGTACAGCCCACTTCCCCCCTTCACAATAATAGTGTGGTGTGCCATATCCGGTCTGACTGCACTATCAAAATAAAGTTTTCAAAAATCACAAGCATGACGTACTTAAAGCAATTAGGCCCAATCCCAATACAATTATTTGGGTGCAATAGGAAACATATGTTTAATCATAAGTTTTATCATAAATGTTCTGTTAAAATGAAGACAATAATTACATTTTTTAAGGTCCCCTATATTTTGAAAAGTATCAACAAGTATTGAAATACATAACGATATACATTTTGGTATCAACATATTGTCGGTACAACTCTAGGTGGGACGTATGTGCAAAGATAACTTTGTCGTCGCTTACGTGCCCGAACATAAACTATGCATTGACATAGCAAGTGGTGTCCAAATTCCCACGGAAGATTACAAAGCTCTGCCCCTTTTTACTTTATTTGGAGGGTGTAGTGGTAGTGGGTGAGGGCTAGTGGTAGTGAGTGAGGGATAGTGGTACTGAGTGAGGTGGTGTATTGGGATTGGGAGTTATTGATACATTTACACAATGAAATTGTCCAAAGAGGAGCTCTCTCTCTCTTTTATTATTATTATTATTTTTAACAGCCTCAAGTGAGTCGCCTCTTTCACCGGCAAGTTGAGAACAGCAGCAAAGCCCACTTCCCTCCTTCACAATAATAGCGCGTAAATGTGAAGAGTTTTGCATTTAATTAACAAACATTTTATTAAATTTAATTTTACACAAGAACCACACACTCTATGGTGCTAAAATAAATCTAAAAGGTAAAAAAACAATTAAAAACAACTAAAACGGAAAAAGTGAATTTTATTGTTTTTTATATTGCTATTGTTATTTACATTTGTTATCATTGCTATTATTATGTTACATGTTGTGGTTTATTTGTTGCTCATTTATATCCAGTTTTCTTTTTAAAACAGTATTTAAAGTTAAGTTTTGGTGGTACAATAAATACTCATGTTTTCAAACAATAAATAATCGTGTAATCAATCATGATTATAATATTGATAAAAATAATTGTGAATATTATAATTACCATAATCGTTCAGCCTTAGAACAACTCATCAGTTCGCACTTTAACAGACATTGTACAGTAAGTGATTGTTTTATTATGTTCGTAGTTTGTATTTCTTGTTTAGCACTTAGCAATACGGATGCATTATGCTTAGTGTTTCGCTAAAGCCGGATCTGTTTAGCACACAGCTTCTAAAACTTGTAGCTTATCCTCCTTATATTCAGGCTCAAAAACATAATTTTCTGGACCTTATTTTGTCCCAAAGTAATCTTTGTTGTCTCTAATGGGTTTATGCTGAAAATTAAATGTATTTGTGTTTGTGCAATGACAAAGTTCATTCTTTACTTCCATTAAGTTGCCATTATTATTAGTAGTTACTCCTTTTTTTTGGGGGGGGGGGGATTTTGCCTATCGATCACAATCATTATGGTAATCATTAGGACATTGATTGATTGATTTTGATTGAGACTTTTATTAGTAGGTTGCACAGTGAAGTACATATTCTGTACAATTGACCACTAAATGGTAACAGGAAGGGTGTTAGTTTAGGGTTGTAGCTGCCTGGAGGTGTACTTTTATTGCGGTTTTGAAGGAGGATAGAGATGCCCTTTCTTTTATACCTGTTGGGAGCGCATTCCACATTGATGTGGCATAGAAAGAGAATGAGTTAAGACCTTTGTTAGATCGGAATTTGGGTTTAACGTGGTTAGTGGAGCTCCCCCTGGTGTTGTGGTTATGGTGGTCATTTACGTTAAGGAAGTAATTTGACATGTACTTCGGTATCAGGGAGGTGTAGCGGATTTTATAGACTAGACTCAGTGCAAGTTGTTTTACTCTGTCCTCCACCCTGAGCCAGCCCACTTTGGAGAGGTGGGTAGGAGTGAGGTGGGATCTGGGGTGGAAGTCTAGAAGTAATCTGACTAGCTTGTTCTGGGATGTTTGGAGTTTAGATTTGAGGGTTTTGGAGGTGCTAGGGTACCAGGAGGTGCATGCGTAATCGAAAAAGGGTTGAACGAGAGTTCCCGCCAGAATCCTCATGGTGCTTTTGTTGACCAGAGAGGAGATTCTATAGAGAAATCACGTTCGTTGGTTGACCTTTTTGATTACCTTGGTTGCCATTTTATCACAGGAAAGATTAGCCACTAGACGAATGTTTTTTTTTTAATGCATTCTAACTAGTAAAAAAATGGCGAGAATACGTCCTCATCCTTCTACTATCCAGGTGAGAGGCATGATGTACTCAACTGCAACATGTGTCCAGCCGCTGATTGGAGTAAGGTGTCTATTTAAGAGCTTAATGATTGCTTGACTTTGTGTTACGATGTTAATAGAACGTGTAACTACCTTGTATGAACAGTTTTTTCTTGCGTGTCCTTTTAGTCCTGCTTCCTATCAATAATGCACTGAAGTTTCCGCATCATCACATATTCAAGGCGCACCTGCCTGAACAGTGACACTGAAGTCACGGTTTGCACTTGTGGCACGGCCAGAAGACCATACAGATGTGCATTTGTATCAGTCCTACATTTTAGTCATTAAGTTTCTTGTCTGTTTTTCATGGGTTGGTTGTGTGCTACTTGAAAAAGGTTATAGTGTCCATTCATCATCTACCCACTCTTCCATCTTACCATCCTCTGGTCTGGTCAATGCCCTCAGCGATGAAATCTGCAGGGAAAGAGTCCTCAAACTCCCTCTTGTTTTCAAAGGGATAGTGGACCTGGGCGTAGGGCATGCTGCCACTCTCGAACCAGCAGTCGAACACCTCGGTGATCCTACGTAGGACACCTTTGCCACAGCGTGAGGGAATGGTCAGGTGGTCAATGCTGGAGGGAGGGGTGCATGAGACATGACATTAAAAGTCAGGGCAAAAAGACTAGAATATATTTAGTGGCTTCTCTAACACATTTCTGTGAAATGTGAAGTACATTACCATATTTTTCAGACTGTTAGGCGCACTTAAAATCCTTTCAATTTCTCAAAAATCAACAGTGCGCCTTATACCCCGGTGCGCCTAATGAACGGAATAATTCTGGTTGTGCTTACCGACCTAGAAGCAATTTTATTTGGTACATGGTGTAATGATAAGTGTGACCAATAGATGGCAGTCACACATAAGAGATACGTGTAGACTGCAATATGACGCCAGCAAACAACACCAAAACTTTAAATATTCCATTGAAAATAAAGAACATTACTACACACGGCACTCAAAAATCTGACAAAAATGTTTTAGTATGACTTTGAAGCCGCACCGCTTGATGGATTGTCGGCCCATTACGGCTACCGTAGTCAGAGATACCAGTATTACTATGGTGTGTGCATATAGACCCATTAGCAGACATATTATCTGGCGCGTTGTTTCATAATATTATGCAAAATCAACTTTTCTTACCTTCTGGTACCTGCTGATGTGTATTTGAGACCTGAATAAGTCCTGAAAATGTGTGCAAGTCCGCCATTGCAGTCCGTGCCGATACCGTAGTCATAAGCTTCTTCTTTTTCACTATCTTCTTGTTATGGGACATTCACCCTCTGCTGTTGCCATTTCTAATATAAAGTAGCGTAAAGTTCTAACTTATACCTCGCAATGTAAGCGCTAAAAACTACCAGTGTAGTGGGTTGACATTATTCACCCAAGGAACTTTAGCTATTAGAGAGTTCCGGTCGGACGTTTTTTCACGGGACACATTTCCGGCGTTGTTGTTGCACTAGTGAGCCACGGATGAGAAGATGCTGCTCAGTTGTTGATAGAAGTAAAGTCTGAATGTAATTAAAACTGTTAGCTCCATCTTTTGACACTACTTCCACTCCCGTCCTTGCACGCTACACCGCTACAACAAAGATGACGGGGAGAAGACGTTGTCGAAGGTGAGCCACGTAAATAAGACCGCCCACAAAACGGCGCATCCTGAAGCAACTGTCAGAAAGCTACTTGAAGATCTATAAAACATCATCTATGCAACATTTTGACCCAAGAACCACTATTACATGCTATGTAGACCACAAGGAAGTGTTTTACATTTAGAAAAAAATCATGATATGACCCCTTTAATGCGCCTTAGAATTCGGTGTGCCTTTAGTATGGAAAAAAGACCTGACTAGACCCACTCATCGGCAGTGCACCTTATAATCCGGTGCGCCCTATGGTACAGAAAATACGGTACAGACCTGACTTACGACTCACCTCTCCCGATGCAAATCAGTTACCCGGACGCCGGTCAACTCCTCCAGTTCCGCAATGGAGCCGACACACACCATCTGATGAAAGAATGAAATAGAAGGAATACTGAAAAAGGCTGCAAAACAAAACTGTATGATCGTTATAACACAATTAAATTATAATACAATACAATAAAACATAATACAATAATAAATAATTAGAGAAGGAATGTTTTTTTATCTTAAGCTGTGATGTTGATAGGATTTCAACGTAGTGAGTGCCTGGCACCACAAGTAGTTATTTGAGTGGGTCCCTGGAAAATTCAAAAGGTTCCCAATTAAAATTATTTATTTTCATTTCATATATTTGTAAGTCTTAAACTCCTTTGATGGTGGTACGGTATGACATGGTTATAATGAACTTATATATTTTCAAAATGTATCTGAAATTAAACAAATAGGACTCTTCTTTCTTACTCGAGAAAAACAGGATCTTGTATATAAAAAAATGGTGACTGCACCTCCAAGTATTTTTTTTATTTTAGCACGTACCCTAAACATTATTTTATTTGATATATTGTAGCAGAAGTTTTTGTCGATAAACAATATTATTGTCAGCATTATTGTCAATAAACGATATTGTCAGCATTATTATTTCGAGACCAAATGAAGCACTAATGCAATCACAGTATATAATAATAACAATAATAAAGATGCAAGTATTCCTTTCAATAAACTTTGATTTCTTTTTAGTTTTTTTTACCATTGGAATTGCAAGGTCAAGAACTTTGCAATGCTCCTCACTAGTGAGTCGCGACGAAAAAAGGCTCTGTCCGTGCACCCTGGGTTGCCAGATGTCGTGAGACAAACAAGCAACAGCGCGATGAAAACAAGCCTAAGAGGCCCGACAGGCAACCCACCACAATGTAAAATATATATATACACCTTTATTGTTGTACTATGCCTACGTGACAGTAAAATTATAAGTTCAGTTAACATAATACATATGAAAAATTTGACATTTTTACACAGTGTAATGCATGATTTTTACCTAAGTGGCAATTTTTAGCTCATTAATTTGTCTCTTTTGGGACTATATGGCACATTTCCTGTTAGCCCAGTGCTTCTCAATTATTTTCTGAAAGCTCCTCCTAAAAAAAGAAGAAAATGTTTTGCCCCCCCATCCCAATTCTCTATAAATAGTAACATTTGTCTATGAAATGGTTATTGAGAAGATTTAGAAAATATTTAAAGTGCCTGAAATAAAACAATACATCCTCATTTAACCTATAAAATAAATCCTCATTTAACCTATAAAGATTTTTTGAACAAACGTGAACCATTTGATACTTAAACACAATAAATAATACAATAAAATGTGTCAGCAACATTATCTCAAGAGCACAATACATAAAACACGTTAACCAACAAAACAAAAATCAATAAAACTGATTTTCTTTTTTTTTTTTTCTTCTTTTTTAAAAAAAATCAATTTACAGAAGTTAGGATTAATGGCTATAATGAGTAATTTTTGTACTGCAGAGCTTTTCGAAGCAGGGTTTGAAGTATGATACGGATAAAGCATGTAACTCGGGCTCCCCTGGCATCGCACCACAATCCCCACTATTTGAGATGAACTGTGTTAGCCTAATCCCACATATTTGTGCACCGACATGTTCTATTTTTTTTATTCTACTTGTATCGATATACATTTTATTATTATTTTTGATATTGTTACTAACTTAAACTGTTTTGTGTGGGATTATTTACAGTACATGTGCATTGTTTTATTGTACCAAAGTTTTTTAAGATTGACGTTTCAAAATAGTGATATCACTGTCAAAGTTGCCAATATTGCACCAGCTTTGGAATATTTACAATAAATTACAAGCCAAACGAATGTCAGAATACTTCCCACCACTTGACCATATATTGGTAGGATAGTGTACATCTGAAATATTATGATCCAATCTATCAGTTTTTTTCTAAATAGCTAAATGAAAGGACCAACGCGGAACACAGGCTTTTTTCAAAGAGCCATAAACCCATCTACGCAAACTACGACTCACTAAGTTTGCAAACGACTGGGAAAAAAAATGCACAAAGTCGTTTAGACTAAGCAGACTTGGCAACACAATGCATTAGCGGTCCCACCTGCGCCCACCGGCACAAAGACTGTGGATGTACAAACCCCAAAACCAGTGAAGTTGGCACGTTGTGTAAATCGTAAATAAAAACAAAATACAATGATTTGCAAATCCTTTTCAACCCATATTCAATTGAATAGACTGCAAAGACAAAATACTTAACGTTCGAACTGGAAAACGTTATTTTTTGCAAATATTAGCTCATTTGAAATTTAATGCCTGCAATTTGTTTCAACAAAGTTGGCACAAGTGGCAAAAAAGACTGAGAAAGTTGAGGAATGCTCATCAAACACTTATTTGGAACATCCCACAGGTGAACAGGCTAATTGGGAACAGGTGGGTGTCATGATTGGGTATAAAAGCAGCTTCCATGAAATGCTCAGTCATTCACAAACAAGGATGTCACTCCATGGGCTCAGGAACACTTCAGAAAACCACTGTCAGTAACTACAGGTCGTCGCTACATCTGTAAGTGCAAGTTAAAACTCTACCATGCAAAGCGAAAGCCATTTATCAACAACACCCAGAAGCGCCACAGGCTTCGCTGGGCCCAAGCTCATTTAAAATGGACTGATGCAAAGTGGAAAAATGTTCTGTGCTCTGACGTGTCCACATTTCAAATTGTTTTTGGAAA
This sequence comes from Nerophis lumbriciformis, assembly GCF_033978685.3. Lineage (NCBI taxonomy): Eukaryota > Metazoa > Chordata > Actinopteri > Syngnathiformes > Syngnathidae > Nerophis > Nerophis lumbriciformis. The sequence goes on along the minus strand of NC_084550.2, from coordinate 48,652,125 downwards.
CTGTGGACGTTGTGTCCTCCGGGCCAAAGAGGAAAGAACCATCTGAATTGTTATAGGCGCAAAGTTCAAAAGCCAGCATCTGTGATGGTATGGAGGTGTATTAGTGCCCAAGGCATGGGTAACTTACACATCTGCGAAGGCACCATTAACGCTGAAAGGTACATACAGGTTTTGGAGCAACAAATGTTGCCATCCAAGCAACATTATCATGGACGCCCCTGCTTATTTCAGCAAGACAATGCCAAGCCAATCTCGTTACCTTGCGTAATGACAATAAAGCTGATTCTGATTCTGATTCTACAACAGCGTGGCTCCATAGTAAAAGTGTGCAGGTTCTAGACTGGCCTGCCTGTAGTCCAGACCTGTCTCCCATTGAAAATGTGTGGCGCAATATGAAGCCTAAAATACCACAATGGAGACCCCAGACTGTTGAACATGCCTAAAGTCACTTAAATAAGCAAACTTGGCAACACAATGCATTTGGAGTGGGTAAATGAGCAATTCCACCTCCGCCCACCAGGACAAAGACTGTGGATGTACAAGAGGATTCACTCCGTTCATTTCATTCTGCTATTAAATATGTTTGAAAGCAAGAGATGAAGAAAAACAAACACACAAAGACTATGTCAATTTATCGATGGCGGCAAAGGTTTTTTTCCCCCAATGTGTACACAATTTGTCCACAATGTATTGTTTTTCAAGAGAAAAATGAGGCGTGTCCGTGGGATGGGTGGAGACTGACTTTCCTGCGTCCTTTCAGATTTTCATGAGTCAGGAACGCAGGATGCTTGCGGTGCAACATCACTGGCCTTAAGCATTAAAAAGAACAGGCCTTATTTGCAAACAGTGATAATTGGATTTTCAAAATTAAAAATGTTTTTGAAACTTGAATAATAATTTGGAATGCATGTAAAAGTGGAAAGTAAGAAGCTCTTTAGTTAAAACACAGGTGTCAAACTCAAGGCCCGGGGGCCAGATCTGGCCCGCGACATCATTTTATCCGGCCCACAAACACCTGGAAATGATGTGTCAATAAAGTACTTAATATTTTCTCACTAAATGTAATTTATTTTTTTCATTTTGACAGAAAAACAACGTACTGCTTGAAATTGCATACCTTGTAAACTTTAATAGTATCCAACATTGCAACAAATATTACAGTATATTATCACTTTCCAAACATGTTTTTGTCTACATAAAAATACTTAACAGCAAACTACCCATCAAATTAATAAAAATGACAATCAATTTTACGTTGTTCTTTACAGCACATAAGTGTAGATTGAAAAAACGACTACTGTTTTTTGCGTTAAAATTCTGTTGACTAAGCTGCCAGTTTTTGACTGTAAAATCTACGGTTGTTTTTAACGGGGTATACAATCAGGGGTGTCAAGCATACGGCCCGAGGGCAGGATCGGGCCTGCGAACAGGTTTTATCCGGACCGCGGGATGAGTTTGCTATGTATAAAAATGTATCTGAAATATTTGAATGAAAGAAACATCTGTTCTAAATGTGTCCACTGGATGTCGCAATAGCAATTATTTGTATCTTTGTAGATCATGCTACATATGTACAAAATAAACCACATGTTAGTGCATCAGTAAAGGAAAATATTCAAATTAATTAAATTATATACTGTAATTTGATTGAGATAATTTTTTTTTTTTATCTTGATAGATTGAAAATTAACACCAATGAGTTGACTGATGAACATTATCACAATTTATTCAGATAATATAAATAACGACAAATAAAGATACAATACTATTAACCGCAACATGTAAGTATAAAAAAAAAAACTATTCAAATTTGCACAATTTCAGAATGTGCTTGTTCTATTTTTAAACAAAGAAAACAATCTGAAGTTGTCTTTATTTTTAAGTTATCGTGCCGTGATTTTACCAGTCCGGCCTACTTGGGAGTAGATTTTTCTCCATGTGGCCCCCGATCTAAAATGACTGACCCCTGCTGTAAATGGAAAGACGGTACATTTGTTTTTATGGTAGAAAAACTGGCAGCTCAATTGCCAAAATAAAAAAATTACTTGTACTGTTTTTTTCCCATTCACAATACAATGTTGTAAAAACCAATGTAAATTCAACACAAAAATTCTGGCAATTAAGCTGCCAGCTTTTTCCGTAACAGTGACACTGTTTTTCCATTGATGTTGTAAAAAACAAACAAAACAAAAAAACGCAATATTTTACAGTAACATTTCGTAAATGTAACGTTTTTACTGTAAAAATCTACAGTCTACTTAAAACAATTGATATAATTAATAATAAAATCCAGAGGCAAATTCATACATTATTCACTGTTACAAGCGGCCCCCTGATGGCAGCCATAACTGCCATGTGGCCCTCAATGAAAGCCAGTTTGACATCCCTGTGTTAGAGCATCTGCAGCATGTCCCTAAACAGACTTCTAACTAGGCCCATGTTAAAACACCTTCAGAATGACTTTAAAAAGTAAAGTAAAGTGTTTAATCAGCTCTCCGCAGAGAGCCGACCTATGGATTCTGCTCTAGTTTTGGCAGCACAAGGTAACATGGCGGCCCAGATAGACACGGCTAAACCTTAGCTGACACTAAGAGGCCACAGGAAGAGGAACATACAGACTGCTCTCACTGGACCTGAGAGTAACACATATTAAGGTAATATAATTATACCGGCAACCACAAAGAAAATCACTTTTTGGGCTGCGTGTGTGAGATTTTGCTGGTGTGAGCAAAGGAGGCACCAGGGAGCAGCAGTGTTCTGGAAACAGCCACAATTCTATTTCCAGCAAGCAGGTCGTGAGCTGCCACTCTTTCAGCTGAGGGAACAGCTCTTCTTTTTTTCCTCAAAACCTCAAACAACCTAATTCTGACAGCTCTGTCCTGTCCAGTGCACTTGATATGTCAACTGGATTTGACTACAACCATCCACATAAAACACATTTCTCTCATACTGTCCTCACTACTACTGTAAAAGTTATGTCATCCATTATCCACCTCCTATAGTTTCAGGATGGGTGGTCTACAAAAGCAAGTACCGTATTTTTCGAACTATAAGTCACAGTTTATTTTCATAGTTTGGCCGGGCTCCAGTGCGACTTATATATGTTTTTTTCCTTTTTTATTATGCATTTTTGGCAGGTGCGACTTATACTCCGGTGCGACTTATACTCCGAAAATGACGGTAATCGCAATGGTCACCAATAAGTGCAGGGTCAAAAACAGCCATAAACAACTTTGGCTGTAGGCAACCTCTTGATGTAGTTGTTTTACTGCCTCCACAAGATGGCAGTAGCATGCATTTATCGTATCTTGTGTGATCAGCTCTGGTTGGGCTACTCTGCATATGCGTTTTAAACTTGTACTGTTTACAATGAGCTCATCAATGCTATAAATGCTGGCTAAGCAGTTTACTCATGACCCATTATAACAAACGTATGAAATCAAGGCACAGGGGCCAGATCTGGGCCGCCACATCATTTAATATGGCCCGCGAAAGCCTGGCGTCAATATGTGTCAATGAAGTACTTGATCTAAAAATATTTGTTCTTTCCATTTTAACGGAACAAAAATACATGTACTGCAATTGCAGATATTTTCAACTTGAATACTATATAATAATACAACACATAATAAATTATCATACAAACCCCAAAACCAGTGATGTTGGCACGTTGTGTAGATGGTAAATAAAAACAGAATACAATGGATTTGCAAATCCTTTTCAACCTATATTCAATTGAATAGACTGCAAAGACAAGATACTTGACGTTCGAACTGGAAAACTTTGTGAGTTTTTGCAAATAGTAGCTCATTTGGAATTTGATGCCTGCAACATGTTTCCAAAAAGCTGGCACAAGTGGCAGAAAAGACTGAGAAAGTTCAGGAATGCTCATCAAACACTTATTTGGAACATCCCACAGGTGAACAGGCCAATTGGGAACAGGTGGATGCCATGATTGGGTATAAAAGCAGCTTCCAAGAAATGTGAACAAATGCGTGAGCAAATTGTCGAACAGTTTAAGAACAACATTTCTCAACCATCTATTGCAAGGAACTTAGGGAATTCACTACGGTCCGCGATATCATCAAAAGGTTCAGAGAATCTGGAGAAATCACTGCACGTAAGCGATGATATTACAGACCTTTGATCCCTCAGGAGGTACTGCATAATAAAGCGGCATCAGTGTGTAAAAGATATCACCACATGGGCTCAGGAACACTTCAGAAAACCACTGTCAGTAACTACAGATGGTCACTACATCTGTAAGTGCATGTTAAAACTCTATCCTAGTCACGTCTGTTGTGTCCTTGGGCAAGACACTTCACCCCTTGCTCCTGATGGCTGCTGGTTAGCGCCTTGCATGGCAGCTCCCGCCATCAGTGTGTGAATGGGTAAATGTGGAAATACTGTCAAAGCGCTTTGAGTACCTTGAAGGTAGAAAAGCGCTATACAAGTATAACCCATTTATCATTTACTATGCAAAGCGAAAGCCATTTATCAACAACACCCAGAAACGCTGTCGGCTTCGCTGGGCCCGAGCTCATCTAAGATGGATTGATGCAAAGTGGAAAAGTGTTCTGTGCTCTGACGAGTCCACATTTCAAATTGTTTTTGTAAACTGTTTACGTCGTGTCCTCCGGACCAAAGAGGAATAGAACCATCCGGATTGTTATAGGCGCAAAGTTCAAAAGCCAGCATCTGTGATGGTTTGGGGGTGTATTAGTGCCAAAGGCATGAGTAATTTACACATCTGTGAAAGCACCATTAATGCTGAAATGTACATACAGGTTTTGGAGTAAAAGAGTGTGGGTACTAGACTGGCCTGCCTTTAGTCCAGACCTGTCTCCCATTGAAAATGTGTGACGCAATATGAACCCTAAAATACCACAACTTATGCATTTTCATATTCACTGTTACAAGCGGCTCTCTAAGGCCAACCACAACCCAGCCCTCAATGAAAATGAGTTTGACATCCCTGCATTACAACATCAGTTCTGTTACGGCTGTGTTGAGCAATATTCTTGTTAACAAATGACCCTTTGGTCAAAGAAAGCTATGTTTTCCTTCTACTTTCTCATGCACAGCAAATCCAAGAAAATGAAACTATTCCTTGCTCCAATTATTGCCTTCTTCCAAAAAACGACATCTTAAGTACATAAACAGCGGAGCGGAGTAGAGCATACAGTAACCTGTTTATATTCCGTTATTTTGTAAGTTGCCTTCACGAGTAAGACGTAAACAACATTATGTTTTCCTGTTTGCATTATTCATGTGGCGTTAATAGTGCTGAGGGGGTACACAGTGACGCTACATATTATAGGAATTATGGTCACCAAACACCAAGTCATGCATGATAAAAAGAGAAACACAAGCTTGTTACAAATAATGAAAACTACGATTGGTGATGCACAACTTTAGGTTAATTGAGCTACATCAAGTATTTGAGACAATAAATACATTATCCTCCATATCATTCGGTAAAAAACAAACAAACTGTCATGCTTGCTTTAATCCCGAAAGTCATATCTTAGCAGTTTTTTGTGTTCCTCTGACCTCCTCATAGTCTTCGCTGACCCACATGGGGATTGGCGTGCCCCAGTAGCGGTTCCTTGAAACGGCCCAGTCTCGAGCATCCCTCAGCCAGTTGCCAAAGCGCTTCTCACGCACAAAATCTGGAACCCTGCAAAACATGGAAGATGACCTGAGTGCACTTGTGTTTTTACAGTACATGTGGAAAGTATTCAGTGTTTCACTTTTTCAACAGTATGTTATGTTACAGCCTTATTCCAAAATGGAATAAATTCATTGTTGTCCTCAAAATTCGACACAAAATACCCCGTAATGACAATATGTAAGGTTTTTTTTGTTTGGTTTTTTTTAGACATTTTTGCAAATTTATGAAAAATAAAAAACTAAGAAATCACGTGTACATACTTTGTTAATGTATCTTTGACAGCAATTACAGCCTCAAGTATTTTTGAATAGGATGCTACAAGCTTGGCACACCTATCTTTGGGCAGTTCTTCAGCACCTCTCAAGCTCCAACAGGTTGGATGGGAAGCGTTGGTGCACAGCCATTTATAGATCTCTCCAGAGATGTTCACTTGGATTCAAATCTGGGCTCTGGCTGGGCCACTCAAGGACATTTGCAGCGTTGTCCTGAAGCCATTCCTTTGATATCTTGGCTGTGCGCTTCGGGTCATTGTCCTGCTGAAAGATTAACTGTCCCCCAAGTATGAGTTCAAGAGCGCTTTCGTGCAGGTTATCATCTAGGATGTCTCTGTACATGTCTGCATTGATCTTTCGCTCTATCCTGGGTAGTCTCCCTGCTGAAAAACAACCCCACACCATGATGCTGCCACCATCATGCTTCACTGTAGGGATTGTATTGGCCTGCTGATGAGCAGTGCCTGGTTTCCTCCAAACATGACGTTAAAGGAGTTAAATTGTTGTCTCTTCAGACCAGATCATTTTGTTTCTCATGGTCTGAGAGTCTTTCAGGTGGTCCAGGTGGGCTGCCATGTGCTTTTTTACTAGGGAATGGCTTCTGTTTGGCCATTCTACAATACAGGCCTGATTGGTGGCTTGCTGCAGAGATGGTTGTCCCTCTAGAAGATTCTCCTCTCTCCACGGAGGAATGCTGTAGCTCTGTCAGTGTGACCATCAGATTCTTGTTCACCTTCCTGACTAGAGCCCTTCTCCAGTCAGTTTAGTAATATGCCAACACGCCCATAATATGAACTTGATGTGAAGTATTACTGTTGGGAGATGTGGAACTTTTACTCCTCATATAAAGTTACTTGCTTTTATTTTTACTTTTCATTATGCCATGCAGTGATGCTCAGATGGTGGTGGAGGGGGATAAATTGTCTTCAGTATCCCCCCGTTCGCTAAGCAACGAGTTAATCAATTCCCATTTGTAGGAGGCATTTCTATTTAGGCCCCTAATATATCAATTTAATGATTTTTTGCTAGTCACCTATCCTCAATCCACTCCTTCTAGCCCTCACACCCTCCCTTGTTCATTGCTTCATCTAAATGTAGAATGTAAAAGTGTGTTGTCTGGAAGAGTCACAGAAGTGCCATTAAAAGATGCACTACTGTGACGAATAAGGCAGAGATGCTGGGGTTGCATGCATTAGGGAGAAATAAGGACAGAGAAGGGACTCTGGGTTGTGTTAGCAGGCGTAAAATGGTTTGAATACGCTTAAATAATTGGACAGCAGGTGAAGCAGCAGTGAATGAGGAGAAGAAATGGCATGACGTTTTTCAGAATACGAATGTGTTATTTTGACCTGAATATAAGACAACCCTAAAAAATGTTTTTCAATAATTACCGTATTTTTCCGACGATAAAGGTGCACTTAAAGTCTTTTCATTTTCTCAAAAATCAACAGTGCGCCTAATGTACGGAAAAATTCTGGTTGTGCTTACCGACCTCGAAGCAATTTTATTTGGTATATAGTGTAATGATAAGTGTGACCAGTAGATGGCAGTTACACATAAGAGATACTACAGACTGCAATATGACGCCAGTAAACACCAAAACTTTAAATGTTCCATTGAAAATAAAGAACATTACACACGGCCCATTAAAAAAATCGGTCAAAATGTTTTAGTGTGACTTTGAAGCCGCACGGCTTGATGGATTGTCGGCACATTATGGCTACCGTAGTCAGAGATACAAGTATTACTATGGTGTTTGTATGAGGACCGCCAAATGGCACCCATTAGCAGACATATTATCTGACGTTTTGATTCACAATATTATACAAAACCAACTTCTCTTACCTTCTGATTTGTATTTGGGATCTGCATAAGTCCTGAAAATGTGCGCAAATCCGCCACTGTAGTCCGTGACGATGCAGTAGTCGATATGCTTCCTCTTTTTCCACTATCTTGTTGTTATGGGACATTTACGCTCTGTTGTTGCCATTTCTAATATAAAGTAGTGTAAAGTTCTTGCTTATATCTCGCTATGGAAGCCTTAGAAAAAACTTTAGTTATTAGAGAGTTCCGGTCGGACTGTTTTTTACGGGACACATTTCCGGCGTTGTTGCACTAGTGAGCCACGGATGAGAAGATGCTGCTCTTTAATTGATTTAAGTAAAGTGTGAATGTCATTAAAACGGTTAGCTCCATCTTTTGGCAATTCTTCCACTCCCATCCTTGCACGCTACACCGCTACAACAAAGATGACGGGGAGAAGAAGCTGCCGAAGGTGAGCCACAAAACGGCGCATCCTGAGGCGACTGTCAGAAAGCGGCTTGAAGATGATCTGTAAAACATCATCTATGCAACATTTTGACCAAAGAACCACCATTACATGTTAAGTAGACCACAAGGAAGTGTTTTACATTTAGAAAAAAATTATAATATGACTCCTTTAATACGCCCTATAATCCGGTGCGCCTTATATAGGAAAAAAAATAAAAACGAGACCATTCATCGGCAGTGCGCCTTATAATCCGGTGTGCCCTGTGGTCCGGAAAATACGGTAATGTAGTAACAGACACTTTCATAACAGTATGTAAAATATTTGCCTTATTTTGGTAATTTTAAGCAATGTTGGAACTTATTTCCCGGGCACATGTATTTCAGTGTCCAAAGCACTTTCTACTTAATTTAACAATTGCTTGTTTCTACTGTACTTCCAAAAACAAATTGGTGTGTGTTTTAGTCATGGCAGACTTGATAATAGTCCATAGAGATGACAATTTTTTAGACAATATTTTTCTTTAACCTAAATATACAGAGGTTGAACTGCTGTTTATAGAAGCTTAGCCTTCACAAAAAGAGGGTGAAACATTAGAGTCAGGACCGGCGTGACTTGACAGTGTAAATGTAGAGCTTGAAGACAAGCTATATTGACAGAAATGGGGTGCATAACCAGAATCAACTGGGAAAAAAAACACCCCCAGCCAGCCTGAACAAACAGACAAGTGTCCAACGAGTAAGTCACAATAGTATTGATCATGATACACGCAGCACATCATGCTTGTTGGCACAAATATAGTACAGACACTGTAGAGCTAGCTATGTCCAAACAAAACAATAAATGCTGGCTAATACTTTACAGATACAGTAATATGATTCAGTGTTGGCGTTAACGCACATTTTGTGTCTTTTTACGCATTGAAATCAGAAAGGACGCTAAATTCCGGAATCCCACGCGTCCCACGACGTGTTTTTTTTTTTTTTTAATTTCCGATTATTGCTTTCCGCTGGCGTTTCGTTTACCGTATTTTCCGGACTATAAAGTTGAGCTCCCTCACTCCAAAGTAATTGAAGCGTTGGAAGGGGTGATAATGGTCTTAACACAAAGATGTCAAGAAATGCTGTCATTCTGTATGATTCTGGCCAATTTATTTGACCATGTGACTTTTGAACATCCCATTTGCAAGTGAATGAAGGGCATTCTTACTCAACAGCCATACATGTCACACTAAGGGTGGCCGTATGAACAACGCCAACACGGTCATAAACATATGCCATATTAACTAAAAAACAATGACAAACGCATTTCGGGAGAATATTTGCACCGCAACACAACATAAACACAACAGAACAAATACCTAGAATTCCCAGCAGTACCAACTCTTCCGGGACGCTACACTATTTTTTTTGGTACAGGGTGTAACTATAAGTGTGACCAGTAGATGGCAGTCAAACATAAGAGATAAGTCTCAAGTAAACAACACCAACATTTTAAATGTTCTATTAAAAGTATAGAACATTACACACGGCGCTCAAAAAACTATCAAAATATTTTAGTGCCATTTCTAACATAAAGTAGTGTAAAGTTCTTACTTATATCTGTCAGTTAACTCGCCATGAAAGTGCTAAAACATACCGATGTAGTGAATATACATTATTCACCCAAGGAACTTTAGTTATTAGAGAGTTCCGGTCAGACGGTTTTTCACTGGACACATTTTGGGATGAGGGGACGCTGATCCATTATTGATTGAAGTAAAGTCTGAATGTCATTAAAACAGTTAGTTCCATCTTTTGACACTTCTTCCACTCCTGTCCTTGCACGCTACACCGCTACAACAAAGATGACGGGGAGAAGACGCTGTCGAAGGTGAGCCACGTAAATAAGACCGCCCACAAAACGGCGCATCCTGAAGCAACTGTCAGAAAGCTCTTTGAAGATTATCTGTAAAACATAATCTATGCAACATTTTGACCAAAGAACCACCATTACATGTTATGTAGACCACAAGGAAGTGTTTTACATTTAGAAAAAAATAATAATAATAAGACTCTTTTAATGCGCCTTATAATTTGGTGCGCCTTATATATGAAAAAAGATTAAAAATAGACCAAGCGGTGGATAACGGATGGATGGATGGCATTCATGGGCAGTGCGCCTTATAATCCAGGGCGCCCTATGGTCTGGAAAATACGGTATATTTGCCGGGTCAAAATATTAATTATTTATTATTGGTCAACTTCAAAGTAATGCACTTTCCGGTACAGTTTCTTAAATGTTGATCCGCGGAAAGTTATCGATCACAAATACGGCATTTGTTTTCTTTTGTGTTATTTTTTTAATGAATTAACGTTTATGACAACCTTTTTCCAAAAGACAATATAGATTGTGAGATATAACATGATAATGCATACAGTCATTTGTTTTCAAAACGGTTACAAAAAAGTGGGACCCCATAAAGATTCCTAGCGCCAACACTGTGATTGTTCATGTTTTTTCGGTCAGTAAAGATTGGTGTCCTATTGTGTTGTGCATTACAAACTCAAAAGCCATTGAGCTATTGACTCAGAAGCTAGCTTACAGCCGATCTGTTACTATGGTAGAAAAACAGAAGCTCAGCGTTTGATCTTTCAATAACAATGTCACTACAGCTTGGTTATTACGCAGGTTGCGGAACGTAAATAAAGTACTGACGTTTATTGAATGCATTTCAATGAGTGATTTAAAAGCAGAATGGATTGCTACCATTAGCTGCATTGCTAGCCACCCAGAAGGAGCCATTTATTATCAATTAGAATGGGAAAAAAAGTGTTCTTGTCTCTCATAAGATTGTCAAAATGTTTAAAAAGTGCAGTTCAGCTTAAAAATCGGGTTACTTTCTGCTGTAAGATGACTCTAGCTACACTTCTGTTAAAATGTAATAAGCACTTAATCTCGTGTTTTTATATACTTTAACTGAGTTTGGGGTGATGCTACATATTTGGGTATCGAAACACTGTTGTAATTTGGTTACTTTACATATTTGTATCGATTCGCCTACCTTTATATACATTCAAGAGCTGTAGCTTAGCAGTTGGCACATCCTCCGACGATGTGTATTGTAGCATGTTAGCTTTGTCTTGCCCTCCAAGGATGAAACTTGTAAGAAACAGTTTATTTGCTGGATGACTGACTTAGAAGTGGCTCTGCACTGTGGAGGAACGCTAGTATTGCTCTCGCGTCGGCCAATCTTACAATCTTATCATTTATAGCAGTGTATTTCAACATTTTTTGATCCGAGGCACATTTTTTTAATTGAAAATATCCGAAGGCACACCACCAGCAGAAATCATTAAAATGTGAAACTCAGTTGACAGTAAAAAGTCGTTGTCACAATTGTTGGATATGACTTTAAACCATAACCAACAATGCATCACTATAGCTCGTCTCAAAGTAGGTGTACGGTCACCACCTGTCACATCACGCCGTGACTTATTTTGAGTTTTTTGGTGTTTTCCTGTGTGTAGTGTTTTAGTTCATCTTGCGTTCCTATTTTGGTGTCTTTTCCTGTTTTGTTGGTGTTTTCTTGTACCAGTTTCATGTCTTCCTTAAACGCTATTCCCCGCATCTGCTTTGTTTTAGCAATCAAGACTATTTAAGTTGTTGCTATCCTGCTTTATGGGGACATTGTTGATTGTCATGTCATGTTCGGATGTACTTTGTGGACGCCGTCTTTGCTCCACAGTAAGTCTTTGCTGTCGTCCAGCATTCTGTTTTTGTTTACTTTGTAGCCAGTTAAGTTTTAGTTTCGTTCTGCATAGCCTTCCCTCAGCTTCAATGCCTTTTCTTAGGGGCACTCACCTTTTGTTTATTTTTGGTTTAAGCATTAGATACGACGATAAACCCTTGTCGTCTCACACAACGTATTTCCGACATCTACAAAGCAATTAACTACCGACTGCCACCAACTGATATGGAAGGGTATTACACGGTTACACTGCCGAGCTCTAGACACCACCGACACACAACAACGGCACATAATTTGCAGATTATAATTAGTGGTTGGCAAAAAATATTTTTAACCCCAATATGTGAAATTACATATTCTCCCACGGCACACCAAACTGCACAGTGGTTGAAAAACACTGATTTATAGCATATATTGTCTATATCGTGCAACCCCTACCCTAACTAATAACAGCTAATTGTAGCTTATTTTATGGCTATTTGAGGAATCTTTTTAGTGGCTGGGTTTTGAATTGGGAGTGCAAAAAGGGCTAAGTCCAAAGCCATTGTACTTTTCTTAGTATTATTGCTAAAGATCATTGCTGAGCTGTATCATTACTCCATTCGCGGAAACTCAAAATACATTCAACTACAGAATCCTTGGCACAGGCACCCTGGCCTTAAAATAGAAGTCTTAATATAAAGTCCTAATACAACGACTGTATGTAGAGTGGCAACAATGAGAATGATTGGACTAATGAGGAAAATCAGACTATTTGTCATTATATTCAACAACTGGAGAGAAAGTATGGCCAAGCATTAGTTGCCCACTGATTTACTTAGACGAATGCTAGGATAAGTCTTAATAGGTAATTAGCCCTCGCCTGCCCAATGCACAAATGTGAGAAAAGAGAGACAAGCCGAGCAAATCACTTAAGGGATATGTTAACAAGCACTTTGCGTTTCTGAAGGGGGTTCTTTTTCTTTTTAGCCTCTGATCATCGAGCGTGAATGTGATGTGAAAGCGCCGTGAACAGAGGTTTTTTTTTTTCTTTCTTTTTTTTACATTCCATGCCAATGCTGATGATCTGGGCAACGTTCGGTGACAGAATCTTTCCGCGGTGAAAATCAACAGGAGCAGAAGTGGCGGGTCTAATCACAATGCCTCTTTTCAAATCATTTAACAGGCGCTGGAGAAAAGTTTTTAAATTAGAAAGTTGCATATATTTGAGCGTAACAGTTTCCATTTATAATCAAATGATTGTGTTCCGTTTGCAACTCTTCAGAGATATTTCAACATAACTGCATCATTTGCGGCAAAAAATATGTTAATATTTCTATCATGCAACATTTTAAATATAATTTAATTGATACATGAGTAGCTACAACATTAAATAGGCATCACATTGAACATTAAAAGATGTATTGACCTACATTCCAACAACATTCAAAAGTATATGGAGATTTTAACTGACGCAATAGTCCAGCTTCAGCCAGACATGCTTTTGCATGTCTGCCATACAGTTTACACATTATTTCAGCAAGAATTGGTTGTTACTGGTTAATGTGACATTATTTAGGACACTCTGTATAGAAACATCAATAGAAATACAGTGATACCTGACCTTGAAGGGGCACAAATCTGTAAAGCCAACTTTCCTTACCTATTGGTACTTGGGAGCGACATAAGTCAAATAAACCGTGGAGACATTACGAATATATTTATGAAACAATTTTGCCTTCCTTCATACTTTCGGGAAACAAGATGTTTGGAATTTGCCAAAATTGGTGAGGTTTTGCCATTAATCCATTATCCAATAATGGTAGAAATGTGGATCGAAGAGTAGATCGTGTGATCGACAGGCGGATCGGTGTGGCGTCTTCAGTAATGCGGACGCTGTATCGATCGTGGTGAAGAAGGAGCTGAGCCGGAAGGCAAAGCTCTCAATTTACCGGTCAATGTACGTTCCCATCCTCACCTATGGTCATGAGCTTTGGGTTATGATCGAAAGGACAAGATCACGGGTACAAGCGGCCGAAATGAGTTTCCTCTGTCGGGTGGCAGGTCTCTCCCTTAGAGATAGGGTGAGAAGCTCTGCCATCCGGGAGGAGCTCAAAGTAAAGCCGCTGCTCCTCCACATCGAGAGGAGCCAGATGAGGTGGTTCGGGCATCTGGTCAGGACGCCACCCTTTGCTTTGATTACTGCTTTGCACACTTTTGGCATTCTCTCGATGAGCTTCAAGCACACCTGTGAAGTGAAAACCATTTCAGGTAACTACCTCTTGAAGCTCATCGAGAGAATGCCAAGAGTGTGCAAAGCAGTAATCCGAGCAAAGGGTGGCTATTTTGAAGAAACTAGAATATAAAACATGTTTTCAGTTATTTCACCTGTTCTTGTTAAGTACATAACTCCACATGTGTTCATTCATAGTTTTGATGCCTTCAGTGACAATCTACAATGTAAATAATCATGAAAATAAAGAAAACATTGAATGGGAAGGTGTGTCCAAACTTTTGGTCTGTACTGTATATCCCTATAGAACACATCGCAAAATTTCTTCCAAATATAAACGACCAGAATGCAGAGCAGCAATTATGGTAGGAAATCCCCGCACCATGACAGACCAGTCCTTGAACAGTGAGTTGAAACTGCTACCGGAGACGGATACAGTAACCAACCACCAACTTCACCACAAACTTCAGTCGCTCTCCAAAGTAAATGTTGCACATTCTCACTTTATAAAAACTACTGGAATAGTTCTTCTATTGTATGTTATAAAAAAAACTTCATCTCTTTGGGGAAATTAAGTGTCTGTAGCAGCAAAAGAAGAGGAGAACAATCAACAGTAGCAAACAGTTAAAATATAATACAGTAAAAATAGAAAGGCTCTGGTAACACAGAATATAGTATATGTGTATTATCTGTGAATATTGTATTGTTTTTATACAATGATTTTAGATAAAAAGTGTGTTTTTGTTTTCAAAAGCCATGTTACATGTCATATTGTGGCTCTTTGGGGGGACAAGCACGGTATAAACTGATTTAAATGTGTTTCGTTGGGCGGCGCTTTTTTGAAATACATGTGTTTTCGCTTACAAGATTGGTTGTGAAATTTGAGGTGCTACTGTACATTATATTTACATGTCTGCACTCTGGAACCCAACAAAATACTTTTAATACTGTCAATTTCAATAAAATACACAGAGATGGTTGGTTGCTGTGAACTTAAGTGCAATGCTTTTAGCCCCACAGGATAGAAATGTATCCTTTACAGTAGCGGTGTGTCTGCGTCAGTCTTGGCCTTTGTATGTGTGTTTCTTCACCTTCCTAGTGGCTAGTCATTCATCTCAGTTTGACAGTCCCATTACCAGCAGCTCAGAAAAGAGCACTGGGAGCACCTGGGGTAATACAACTTGGTTGGCAAGCCATCATGCAGACTTTGACTCCACATCCTGCTACCCCTATGTAGCATCCTGCACAATTACAAGTACCGTATTTTCCAGACCATAGGGCGCACCGGATTATAAGGCGCACTGCTGATGAATGGTCTATTTTCGATCTGTTTTTCATACATAAGGCACACTGAATTAAAGGGCGCATTAAAAGGAGTCATATTATTATTATTATTTTTTTTTAATGCAAAACTTCCTTGTGGTCTACATAACATGTAATGGTGGTTATTTGGTCAAAATGTTGCATAGATTATGTTTTACAGATCATCTTCAAGCCGCTTTCTGAGAGTCGCTTCAGGATGCGCCGTTTTGTGGGTAGTCTTATTTACGTGGCTCACCTTCGACAGCGTCTTCTCCCGGTCATCTTTGTTGCAGCGGTGTAGCGTGCAAGGACGGGAGTGGAGGAAGTATCAAAATATAGAGCTAACTGTGTTAATGACATTCAGACTTGACCTAAATCAATAACGGAGCAGCATATCTTCATCCGGAAACAACAACAAGGCTGGAAATGTGTCCCGTGAAAAAACATTCGACCGTAACTCTCTAATAACTAAAGTTCCTTGGGTGAATAATGTAAACTCACTACACCGGTATGTTTTAGCGCTTTCATGGCGAGTTTACTGACAAGATATAAGTAAGAACTTTACACTACTTTATATTAAAAATGGCAACAGCAGAGGATGAATGTCCCATAACAAGAAGATAGAGAAAAAGAAGAAGCTTATCGACTACAGTGTCAGCACGAACTACAAAGGCGGGCGTGCACACATTTTTAGGATTCATGCAGATCCCAAATACAGATCAGCAGATACCAGAAGGTAAGAAAAGTTGCTTTTGCATAATATTGCGAAACAAAAGGCCAGATAATATGTCTTACCTTATACACACACCATAATACTCTGTTTATAATACTATGTTTATAATAATACTATGTTTAATGCGCCAACAATCCATCAAGTGTTGCGGCTTCATAGCTTACCAAAGTCGTGCTAAAACATTGTGATCGATTTTTGAGTATTGCAATGTTCTATATTCTCAAGGGAACAAATAAAATGTTGGTATAGTTTACTTGAGTCATATTGCCATCAAAATTGCAGTCTACACGTATCTCTTATGTGTGATTGCCATCTAATGGTCACACTCATTACATCATGTACCAAATAAAATTGCTTCGAGGTCGGTAAGCAAAACCAGAATTATGTCATACATTAGGCGCACCGGGTTATAAGGCGCACTGTTGACTTTTGAGGAAAAAAAAGGATTTCAAGTGTGCCTTATAGTCCGGAAAATACGCTAGTTCCTGTTGGTTTTTTTTTTTAATGAAGACATCTTAGCAATGCATTGACTGATTCCTGAGCAGCAGTTAGTCATCGCATGTTATATAGAAATAGTCTCACCAGTAACATTGTCCATTGTTGTCAAGAAGTTTCTGGACCATGTGTTCCACCCGGATAAACCAACTGGGCACAGCTTTGTAAATCAGGGGCGTGTCTGACCTACAAATAAACAAATCAACTT
Organism: Nerophis lumbriciformis; assembly: GCF_033978685.3. Lineage (NCBI taxonomy): Eukaryota > Metazoa > Chordata > Actinopteri > Syngnathiformes > Syngnathidae > Nerophis > Nerophis lumbriciformis. Next base: position 48,635,230 of record NC_084550.2, on the reverse strand, counting down.
GAGGCTGCTGGGTGAATAAAACATTACACAAGGGCTTCAGGTATCAATTATTTAAGCAATCGAGTAATCCATCAACAGTTTGTTCGATTAATTGGATTAAGCACACTTTATAGTCTTAATGCGTATTAACAAAAAAAAAAGGCTAAAAACTAAATTGTATTACATGTACATCATCAATTTTGATAATGCACTTCTAAGATGTGTGCATGTATAAAAAATTATTAAATAAAATGAGGGATGGACGGATGTCCGCTGTTGACCACCATACAGATCACAGCATCCCCACGCCACCGCTCCCATGTCTGCATATTTAAAGTTCCAGGCACTCCATAAAGTCCGGATTTGATCAATTTGAATTAGTTACACTCAAACGATTAATCAAAGCAGCTGAATATAAATCAAAGCTTTTGGCTAATCGAATTAATCGATTGTTACATTACAGTTAAAGACATGTTTAATTGCTACTAATATATGCACGTGTCCAATTATTTTACTTAATCACATTAAATTATTAAGTACTTTAGTAACAGAAAAGAGCAGAGGAAGGATTAACATTCATAATGATTAATTGATACGTATTAATTGATATGTATTTACATATATATTTTTTAATATCTATGTAAATGTTCTCATATATTGGTGTGTGAGCTGTGACTGAATCCATCAATGCCTTACCTCCAGCAGAAGGGGTAGCTATGTTTGAAAAAGCTGGCGTTGACCAGGCGACCATTCTCCTTCAGCCACTTGATAATATTCTTGTCAGCATCCTACAATAACCAAAATAGACATGAATTTTAAAAGGATTATGCAAATGTATGTGAGAAACATTGATGGAAAATAGGACATGGAACGAAAACAATGGAAATGGAAAAAAAATGATCAAAAATGCAGGGTCTACAGATTTATATACTGTATGCTAAACAACTTCTCCCCAAGCTTTTCTTCATATCATGCAAATACGCGACCTGTCGAGATGCAGTCCAGCTCAAAGAGCCACGGTCCAAAAAATGTTGAGATGGTGGTTAGCATACAGGTCTTATATTTGAGGTCTAGAGATATATCCATGAAAACAAACAAACGGGGGCTAAGACTTCTCTCCAAGCAAGTCGGAGGTTTTTCTTTCGATCATTCACACAGAACAATGACTTGGGGTCTCATTCATAAAGGCTGCTGCACACAAAAAAGTTGCGTTAAATGTGCGGCAGCAACTTTGACCACAAATGTTGGTATTTATACAAAAATTATATGCGGAAAAGTTTACATACTCCCTTTGACCGATTGTAGAGCTCCCGGAAATCAGCAACGCCAGATGGCCACGAAATTAAGCTCATAGTTAAATTAAAAACACAAAATACATATATATTTCACAATGTATAAGCATTCCTCTAATTATGGATGTATTGTATATTCATTTGTTAGAACCTAAATAATAAAATATAGAGCTGTATTAATGGTGGTAGGTCATTGCAAGTATTGTTTATGTCAGTCATTTTTAATTGAATGATAGTAATGTACTGTATATATACAAAATCCAAAACCAGTCAAGTTGGCACGTTGTGTAATTCGTATATAAAAACAGAATACAATGATTTGCAAATCCTTTTCAACATATATTCAATTGAGTAGATTGCAAAGACAAGATATTTAATGTTCGAACTGAGAAACTACAATTTTTTTTTGCAAATAATCATTAACTTAGAATTTAATGGCAGCAACACATTGCAACAAAGCTGTCACAGGGGCATTTTTACCATGGCCTTTACTTTTAACAACACTCTGTGAACGTTTGGGAACTGAGGAGACCATTTTTTTGAAGCTTTTCAGTTGGAGTTATTTCTTATTCTTGCTTGATGTACAGCTTAAGTTGTTAAACAGTCCGGAGTCTTGGTTGTCGTATTTTACGCTTCATAATATGCAACACATTTTCAATGGGAGACAGGTCTGGACTACAGGCAGGCCAGTCTAGTGCCTGCAATCTTTTACTACGAATCCACGCTGTTGTAACACGTGCAGAATGTGGCTTGGCATTGTCTTGCTGAAATAAGCAGGGGCGTCCATGAAAAAGACGTGGCTTGGATGGCAACATATGTTGTTCAAAAACTTGCATGTACCTTTCAGCATTAATGGTGCCGTCACAGATGTGCAAGTTACCCATGCCTTGGGCACTAATACACCCCCATACCATCACAGATGCTGGCTTTTTAACTTTGTGCCTATAACAGTCTGGATGGTTCTTTTCTTCTTTGGTACGGAGGACACAACGTCCACAGTTTCCAAAAGCAATTTGAAATGTGGACTCGTCAGACCACAGAACACTTTTCCACTTTGCATCAGTCCATCTTAGATGAGCTCGGGCCCAACGAAGCCGGCAGCGTTTCTGGGTGTTGTTGATAAATGGCTTTCGCTTTGCATAGTAGAGTTTTAACTTGCACTTACAGATGTAGCGACCAACTGTAGTTACTGACAGTGGTTTTCTGAAGTGTTCCTGGGCCCATGTGGTGATATCCTTTACACACGGATGTCTTTTCTTTGATGCAGTACCGCCTGAGGGATCCAAGGTCACGGGCCTTGCCGCTCACCTGCAGTGATTTCTCCAGATTCTCTGAACCTTTGGATAATATTATGGACCATAGATGGTGAAATCCCTAAATTCCTTGCAATAGCTTGTTGAGAAATGTTGTTCTTAAACTGTTCGACAATTTGCTCACGCATTTGTTCACAAAGCGGTGACCCTCACCCCATCCTTATTTGTGAATGACTGAGCATTTCATGGAAGCTGCTTTTATACCCAATCATGACACCCACCTGTTCCCAATTAGCCTGTTCACCTGTGGGATGTTCCAAGTAAGTGTTTGATGAGCATTCCTCAACTTTCTCAGTCTTTTTTGCCACTTGTGCCATCTTTTTTTAAACATGCTGCAGGCATCAAATTCCAAATGAGCTAATATTTGCAAAAAAATAAAGTTTACCAGTTCGAACGTTACGTATCTTGTCTTTGCAGTCTATTCAATTGAATATAGGTTGAAAAAGATTTGAAAATCATTGTATTCTGTTTTTATTTACTATTTACACAATGTGCCAACTTCACTGGTTTTGGGTTTTGTAGATTTGACTTTATGTGTGGCCACACAGTGAAAAGTATTATTTTTTAGACTAAATATTATAGAACATGGATTGCAGCACCATACTTTTTGGGGGGGGACAGTGCATATTAATGATCTGCAACAATACAGGTGCAAATATGCCAGATTATAGCACAACTGCTAATTTACATCCGTTGTCCCCAGGCAGATAACAGAAATAAAAGAACAAATACAGAAGCACAAATAAAAAAAAATAAAAAAAACATCACATTAAAAAAGACACGCTATAAGTGGTCACAGACTTGCTTAAGTTGTATCCACTTCTTAAGGTTCGTTGTGCATGTCTGTGATATTCAGATGGTGAGTGGTAGAGCGTTGTAATATTTAGTTGCCCTGACAGAGAACTGTACGTCTATAAGGAACCTCAGTCTCCGCCAGCTGTTGCACCTGTGCCAATCCCACCCACACACTTTTTAGTTTAATAAAATCATCCTAAGGGGGTGGGTCAAGTTCATGCAGAACTTTAAAAACAAGACATGCATTTTTAAAAAGAATACAATTATTAAAAAGTAAAAAAATATATGTTTGTTTAAAACAGTGCACAAATTAAATGAATGTGTATCTAAAATGCTTATAGTTTCTTAAAAAGAGAGTCAATTGGTATGATTGAGACCAAGTTGTTATGCAATTTTCAATGTCTAAAAACATTGAATGCAAGAACATCCTTGCAGCATTTAGTGTCATAAAACGTCGTACCTGTCTAAAATTTTGGACATTAAAATTGACTGTTTTTGTGATTTGTTTGACGTGTACTCTGAATGCTATGTTGAGTCCAATGTCAACCCTAGATTTCAAAATTCACTAACGAGAGAGAACTACACACCTTCCAGAAGGATGGTGACTTTACTTATGTCATACAAGAGACCGTCTGCTTTGCATTACTTGACAAAAAAACAAATGATACATTTGTACAGAGAATTGAATAGTTTTATTTGATTAGGATGGGGGTCGGCAACACGCGGCTTTCATACATTTTAAAAAATGTATGAAAATGGAAAAAGATGAGAAAAAATATATTTTTTGTTTTTATATGGTTTTTGTAGGACAAACATGACACATACCTTCCTAATTGTTAGAAATCCTACTGTTTACATTAAACATGCTTCACTGATGAGTATTTGGCTCACGCTGTTTTGTCCTAATTTCGCACCGTACTTTGTTTACATGTACAACTTTCTTTGATGCTGCCACAGAAAGACGTGTTTTATGCCACTCAACCTTTGTCTCTATTTGTCCACCAAACGTTTTATGCTGTGCGCAAATCCACAAAAGTTAACTTTGTGCATGACTGTAAGCTAATCGATGCTAACATGCTATTTATGCTAGCTGTATGTACATAATACATCATTATGCCTCGTATTTTTTGTATATTTGAGGTCATTTTATTTGTAGTTTGTTTCCTTCAACTTGAACACACACATCTATACCTTTGGAAATTCTAAGCCAGTAATTTCCAGGAGCTATTACACTCACTGAAAAGCCTCCGTTTTAGTAATGTTTTCCAATGTTGTAAAAATGTGTAGAATAAATATTAAATTTCAACATTTCTGTCAACGAAGATGTGCATTAGCCTGCGACAGTTATTTTGATAGTAGTCTAAAATAGCTAATATAGACACATCATGTGTTGCCTTCATTATAACACTTATATAAGGCTTTACATTTTTTGCGGCTCCAGACATTTTTTTTTTTTTTTGCACCAATATGGCTCTTTCAACATTTTGGGTTGTCGACCCCTGGATTAGGACAATGCATATTGATCAACATATGAGCAAAGCATCACAGTAAATACGCCAGAATTAGCTACAATAGCTAAATTTCATCTGTTGTCCTAAGGCAAGCACCATAAAAACACACATTTAAAGACAATATCACACATATTTACAGGTAATCTCATATGTACATTAAACTATGACTTACAATAGATATTGACAATGAAACAACATAAGATGAACAGCTGAGCATGCACCTTACACATGGGCACAGGATTGTTTTGTCATTGACCACTATTTTTTTGAAAGTTGAATAGTTGACACACTTAATGAGCTGGTAGTGTGTTCCATGCATGTGCCTCTAATTGAGACAGCCATTTGACTAAATTTAGTCCTGCGTCGTTGAATATTACAATCACCCCTGATTAGCGCTCTAGTATTGACTCCATTGCAGGCAAACTGACGACTAAAACGTGAACATGTTTTATTCATCTTAGCAACAGTTCTCAGTCACGATAGAGCGGACATCATGATTGGTCAAATACTGCCATTCCTGTTAATTCAATTAGATATGACGCTACTTAGCCCTCCAAAATATAATTGTGCTACAGTGCTTGATGTAAGAAGCCCCAATTTAAAGAAACTGCCCTCTTCCTTGCAGTCGCCATGTCCATCTTCCTTTATTGACAGTCCAACAATATTCATGAGCTAATTAGCATGACCATTTATATGAATAAGTGTGGGAAGAGTAGTGGAAGGACACTGGGGACTTGTGGGAACTATTCTTACCGCAATTCCCTGCAGATGTGATTTATAATGAGAACGGTGCGTACAAGTGGACAATCTGATGTTTTTCGGCCGTACGCACATACTCAGGTTTGTGCTTGCTTACGCAATGTATTACTTCAAATCCACCCACAGTTTTAGAAATGACACTCCAAGATGAGAAAAGTCATCAAAAACTGCCCAGCAGCTAAGAAATGTATATTTTTTATTACAATCTTACTTATTACTACAATCCAGTTGTTATTTACCAGATATGAAAAATGTTTTCTTCGCCAGCAGCATGATCAGATTGAGCGTTTGATTCTATAAATAAATATGGCCATGGGCAAAACATAGCAATTTTAAGCGTACAACAGCACCATGAGTGAGAAGGTTAACCCCCATACCGTCTATATGAGGTGGTAAGGGTAGATAGTATCCCAGAAAGAGGTCACCTTTTGGCGGGCAAAACAAAACGATTCAGTGGGACCCTGCTTTGAATTGTCCATAGGTGTGAATGTGAGTGAGGTTATTTGCTTCTGGTTATGTGCCTTGCAAATGGCTGGGTGAACCCTAGGACAAACAGTATAGAAAATGGATAGATGTTTTTTGTTCTTAACTCTTTTCTTAAAAAAAAACTAAGTATTTTCCCCAAAAATGGTATGTCTTAAATGTTCGAATATATATATATATATATTATATATATATATATTTATATATACAAACCCCGTTTCCATATGAGTTGGGAAATTGTGTTAGATGTAAATATAAACGGAATACAATGATTTGCAAATCATTTTCAACCCATATTCAATTGAATATGCTACAAAGACAACATATTTGATGTTCAAACTGATAAACTTTTTTTTTTTGCAAATAATCATTAACTTTAGAATTTGATGCCAGCAACACGTGACAAAGAAGTTGGGAAAGGTGGCAATAAATACTGATAAAGTTGAGGAATGCTCATCAAACACTTATTTGGAACATCCCACAGGTGTGCAGGCCAATTGGGAACAGGTGGGTGCCATGATTGGGTATAAAAGTAGATTCCATTAAATGCTCAGTCATTCACAAACAAGGATGGGGCGAGGGTCACCACTTTGTCAACAAATGCGTGAGCAAATTGTTGAACAGTTTAAGAAAAACCTTTCTCAACCAGCTATTGCAAGGAATTTTGGGATTTCACCATCTACGGTCCATAATATCACCAAAGGGTTCAGAGAATCTGGAGAAATCACTGCACATAAGCAGCTAAGCCCGTGACCTTCGATCCCTCAGGCTGTACTGCATCAACAAGCGACATCAGTGTGTAAAGGATATCACCACATGGGCTCAGGAACACTTCAGAAACCCACTGTCAGTAACTACAGTTGGTCGCTACATCTGTAAGTGCAAGTTAAAACTCTCCCATGCAAGGTGAAAACCGTTTATCAACAACACCCAGAAACGCCGTCGGCTTCGCTGGACCTGAGCTCATCTAAGATGGACTGATACAAAGTGAAAAAGTGTTCTGTGGTCTGACGAGTCCACATTTCAAATTGTTTTTGGAAACTGGACGTCGTGTCCTCCGGACCAAAGAGGAAAAGAACCATCCGGATTGTTATAGGCGCAAAGTGTAAAAGCCAGCATGTGTGATGGTATGGGGGTGTATTAGTGCCCAAGACATGGGTAACTTACACATCTGTGAAGGCGCCATTAATGCTGAAAGGTACATACAGGTTTTGGAGCAACATATCTTGCCATCCAAGCAACGTTACCATGGACGCCCCTGCTTATTTCAGCAAGACAATGCCAAGCCACATGTTACATCAGCGTGGCTTCATAGTAAAAGAGTGCGGGTACTAGACTGGCCTGCCTGTAGTCCAGACCTGTCTCCCATTGAAAATGTGTGGCGCATTATGAAGCCTAAAATACCACAACGGAGACCCCCGGACTGTTGAACAACTTAAGCTGTACATCAAGCAAGAATGGGAAAGAATTCCACCTGAGAAGCTTCAAAAATGTGTCTCCTCAGTTCCCAAACGTTTACTGAGTGTTGTTAAAAGGAAAGGCCATCCATGAAATTCTAAGTTAATTATTTGCAAAAAAAAAAATAGTTTCTGAGTTTG